>NW_014577670.1:157460-162758 GCF_000485595.1 Priapulus caudatus | reverse complement strand
AGTAGCAGCAGTAGTAGCAGTAGCAGCAGTAGCAGCAGCAGTAGTAGTAGTAGTAGCAGTAGCAGCAGCAGTAGTAGCAGCAGTAGCAGCAGCAGTAGCAGCAGTAGTAGCAGTAGCAGCAGTAGCAGCAGCAGTAGTAGTAGTAGTAGCAGTAGCAGCAGCAGTAGTAGCAGCAGTAGCAGCAGCAGTAGCAGCAGTAGTAGCAGTAGCAGCAGTAGCAGCAGCAGTAGTAGTAGTAGCAGCAGTAGCAGTAGCAGTAGCAGCAGCAGTAGTATCAGCAGTAGCAGCAGCAGCAACCGCACCACCAGCAGCAGCAGTAGCAGTAGCAGCACCACCAGTACCAGCAGCAGTAGCAGCAGCAGCAACAGCAGCAGCAGCAGCAGTAGCAGCAGCACCAGCACCACCAGCAGTAGCAGCAGCAGCAACCGCAGCAGCAGTATCGGCAGCAGCAGCAACAGCAGCAGCAGTATCAGCAGCAGCAGTATCAGCAGCAGCAGCAGCAGCAGCAACAGCACCAGCACTCCAGCGGTCCCATCTTTGGGCTAAAATCGAATCACGAGGGTGCTGTCCGTGAAAACACAGCCAATCTCAGTGCTCCGACCTTCTCGCTTAAAGGCTCCCAGGCACGGCCCGTGTATGTACTCTGTCATGGAAGCATGAATGAATTACACCTGGCACCATGCAAGCAAAAACCCGCATGCATAAAACAATATGGCCGCCGAAAAACAACACGCGCGACTTTTTTCGGCAAAATTCAGACCTGCCCTCTAAAATTAGAAACTACCGCCTACATAACTCCCACGAGATGAAAAAAATAAAGAGGCGTGTACATACGCACATTAATACACTTTATAAGTACGATTCACCTCGCTTTGACCACCCCCCGGTTACCGACGTACATGGTTGGCGGTATAAAATAATCGACGGGAAATATTCCACGTACTAGTTATATGCTCTCGACAGACAACGCCGGCACGCCTACATTTTTTCGCACCTACACACATTCTTCAACTCACTCGCTTACGCCGGAGAGCGCGCACGTTCACAGCCAAGCATGACAACATTTTCGTTTACGAGTGCGCTCCCGATCCTCTCTTCCGTTCGCCGGCATTTTTTTAAGGCTTAATCCTCGCTCCTCTTCGTTACACACTCGACTGCGTCGCATAACAATGCAAACCTCCCAGACGAGTCATTATTACGTGGGCGCGATTTGCAACGAAAACACAGACGTTGTTTTTTTTCCGTCCGCCTCGATCTCCCGTGGTGCAACTGGTGCGCTGAGAGGTAGGATGACCGCTCCTCGCCATCTCTACAAGGCGACCGCGTTTTGCGTGCAGCAACCGCTATCGAGTAGTCGAACACTCAGCGACCCGCGTCTACGGTCAAACCTAGTTCATATATATCAATATATATATATATGTATATATTATACACACGTCTTGCGACGGCATAAAATTCGGAAGCATTCCCCTAGGCGCCATTATAAAAACTGCCGTGCGCGTGTGGCGGAGTACTCTCTCCTGCACGCGCGCTCTACATTGCAACAATGCCCGGAGCATGGCCACCACAGTACACCTGCAAAGCTACGTCGTCGCTACCGCCTAGCAGACGCTGCTGCTGCCACCTAGCAGACGCTGCTGCTGCCACCTAGCAGACGCTGCTGCTGCCACCTAGCAGACGCTGCTGCTGCCACCTAGCAGACGCTGCTGCTGCCACCTAGCAGACGCTGCTGCTGCCACCTAGCAGACGCTGCTGCTGCCACCTAGCAGACGCTGCTGCTGCCACCTAGCAGACGCTGCTGCTGCCACCTAGCAGACGCTGCTGCTACCACCTAGCAGACGCTGCTGCTGCCACCTAGAAGACGCTGCTGCTGCCACCTAGCAGACGACCGCACGTACCGGGCGCAAGAAACGCGCCCATTTTTCGCTTCCGTTATTCCTTATTAATCCCTAGGTTATTCCTCATGTACGAACTCCCTACGCATGACTGTGGAGTGAGCGAGCACGGGGGCCCATTAAAAATACCTATTAAATTCTTCACTAAAGACTGGGGACATTAAGGGATTATTACTAAGTCAGTAAGTCTGTTTCTCCCGCATGGCCAGGGATGTGATAGTTGGAGGATACTTGCGTGCATGTTTAATGAGCCATGATTGCAGACGGAGCGCGAGCGAGCCTCAACACACGCTCCGTGAGACGCTAGATGTCGCTTAGTCGCCACACGGCTGTTCAGGTGTTTGTATGTCAGTATGTGTATCATGGCCACTGTGCAGCTGGTGGCAAACCGCAGCCAAGGTCGAATAACTATACCCCTGGCATATACGTATTCGACATATGTAATATATATATATATATATAATACGCTATAACGAAATATTTTACGATATTAAACGATATATACGCGCTGAATTGAAATTACCTAGGGACAGGAAATTATATCGTACCTGATCATGACGTCAGTAGTTAGTTAGTTCAAGTTTTAGTTTTTAGTTTTTTAGTTAGTCTCAGATAGTACTCTTTGGTACCCGTGACTATTAAACACAAAGTAAACCAGGGGCGTGTACAGAGGGGAGGGGGTCTGGATCCCCCCTGCTCGCGCAGAAAACGCATCTGAGGGGGTCTAATTTAAAAAAAATTCTGGGGGAGGGCCCCCCACACCCCTCTTCGCGTGCTCGCAAGTTAGGTTACGGTTAGACCCCCCCCCCCCCTGGTACAAATCCTGTACACGCCCCTGTAAACACAATTAAATTTAAGACTTTTCACGAACATTTTCGGCCCAAACAGACGCCGTATATTTAGGAGAAGGGCGCACCGGATATCTACGACTATTTGACATCCGTGGATGCACCATCGTCATAGATAATGACATAGCTGAATACGAGTTACATGTCGTATTCGACGTGGCCGCTTAAGAGAACAGGTTTCATGTGCGCACTGACTGAAGGAGCGCAGACCACTTGCTCGTTACAAAACTGTGTGGTCAGGTAAAACGGGTGCCAAGTCTGCTACTGGATCAACCGTGGTCTCTCCCGTCTCTCGATGTTTTCTCATCCTTGCAACGCTTGGATTCAACGTTAGCCCACTCACCGCCACAGCGAAACTAAGTGGACTTTTACTGGACGTCAGATAAGCAGCCATAAGCTGCAAATAGAATACCATCTACGCGAACACCGAATGGTTTTCAATTAGGGTGACAATACTGCGAGCAGGAATAAGAGATATACGTAAATGAATCGCGCATTCCACTCTCTATAGCAAGCACACTTGTCATCGGGAAATCTAGGCGGTTACGCCAAGGCAGTACGTTCACTAGTCACTGGGTTGAAGCCAATGCACGATTGATACTCGACTTATATCACGGTCACTATCGAGTTAGGTTACAAGTTGCGATTGAGGGTTAGGGGTAGGGCTAGGGCTAAGGTTATGGTTATGGTTATGGTTATGGTTATAGTTAGGGTTAGAGTTAAGGTTATGGTTATGGTTATGATTATGGTTATGGTTATGGTTATGGTTATGGTTAGGGTTACAGTTAGGGTTACAGTTAGGGTTAAGGTTACAGTTAGGTGTAACCAGTGAAGTATAACAAGGAGTAAGTAGGTGAAAGCGAACTCCTATTACCTATATTGTTGAATTCATATTATATTATAACTATACAGTCACACCCATGGTATAGCCCCAGAACCTAACCCAAAACCAGTCCCACCGTGAAACGATACCCCCTTGTTGAAGAAAGTGGTAGCCCTCCTGAACCATAACAGAGGTCCCACGCGTGTGGCAATCCACGTCTCTTCCACCTATACCACCGCGTACCACCGCGTACCACCGCCACTACCCTCGCTAGACTGATTTACGTCATTACAAATGGCGCGAGTTCTGTCGGCAAACGAAATTAACATTCCAAATGCAGACGGAATTTTAACGAACACCAAATAAAACAATACCAACCCGTTCGTTCAGCAACCCAAACAATCCCGTTAAAAACAAGGGCAAAACAAGTGCAAAACAAGTGCACTCCCCCCCCCCTCCCCGACAGCCCGCCATCCACGCGCATAGACTGACTCCGCACGTCGTTGCGATCGAGCACCGTCAATTCTCGCCGACTTACGGTGTCAGTCTTGAGCATTCCTAGCTGGAGACAGGCTGTATAACCATGACCGTATAACCATTACGTCTTTCCACGGCGGCCGCAGACGAGCGCATTCAAATTTTCGACCGATTCCCAACAAAAACAAGCAGACTGCACGGGGGGGTGGGGTGGGTGCCAGGCGGGAAGCTCCCCACCTCTGACTGAATTATGACGTCGTTTACACACCTCTCGACCCGACATACAGACGCGGGAAAAACACTTGCCCCTTGTTGCGCGTCTCTTATAGTTATAGTGTCTAGCACACGGGTTCTTAACCTGTGGTCCATGGACCCCTTTGGGGTCCGTGGATGGGCTTCAGGGGGGTCCGTGAACCGGGCGCATAAAAATTAATCACAATTCATTTCGCTAGCTTTTTATAAGAAGTTTTATTTTTGTATTTCATTTTGTACACGTTGTACTGTAAGGTAGGTTTAAATGGCTACGCTATGAAATGCACATGTGCATTTTTCTGATGGGTCCGTAGCTTTCACAAGATTCTCAAAGGGGTGCGTGACTCAAAAAATGTTAAGAACCACTGGTCTAGCAGCTCGCCCCCTCACTCTCAGCCACGCAGTCCGTGCTAGCGATGAAGCCCACTTAACACCCGCTACCAGAAATAGTTCCAGATAAGTCATAAGTCATAAGTCATAAGTCATAAGTCATAAGTCATAAGTCATAAGACATAAGTCATAAGTCATAAGTCATAAGTCATCACTCATAAGACATAAGTCATAACTCATAAGTCATAAGTCATAAGTCATAACTCATCAGTCATCACCTCAACGTCAACGCATCAGTCAACGTTACTCAGTGTGAGAACAACAGATGAGCGACTGGGTAAATAGACGACGCGACAGCATTCAGATTATTCATATCACAACCGTAAATAAATCAGATAATTAAATAAATGATAATTAATAATAATAGATATTAAATAAATGTAGATCTCCCCCTTCATTCTCCCTCATCTCCTTTCCTCCCTACTTCTCCCCGTCCTTTCCTCCCTCCCTTTCCCTCACTCCCATCATTCCATCCTCGCTCACTCCCTTTATCATTTTCATTTTAGTTCACTTTCTCTCGCCCCTCTCTCCTTTCTTTCTCTCTCTCTCTCTCTCACTCTCTCTCCTTCTCTCTCTCTCTCTCACTCTCTCTCCTTCTCTCTCTCTCTCTCAC
>NW_014577670.1:154311-156967 GCF_000485595.1 Priapulus caudatus | reverse complement strand
CGCTGCTGCCACCTAGCAGACGCTGCTGCCACCTAGCAGACGACTGCACGTACCGGGCGCAGAAACGCGCCCATTTTTCGCTTCCGTTATTCCTTATTAATCCCTATAGGTTATTCCTCATGTACGAACTCCCTACGCATGACTGTGGAGTGAGCGAGCACGGGGGCCCATTAAAAATACCTATTAAATTCTTCACTAAAGACTGGGAACATTAAGGGATTATCACTAAGTCAGTAAGTCTGTTTCTCTCGCATAGCCAAGGATGTGATCGTTGGAGGATGCTTGCGTGCATGTTTAATGAGCCATGATTGCAGACGGAGCGCGAGCGAGCCTCAACACACGCTCCGTGAGACGCTAGATGTCGCTTAGTCGCCACACGAGTCACGACTGTTCAGGTGTTTGTATGTCAGTATGTGTATCATGGCCACTGTGCAGCTGGTGGCAAACCGCAGCCAAGGCCGAATAACTATACCCCTGGCATATACGTATTCGACATATGTAATATATATATATACATATATATATACGCTATAACGAAATATTTTACGATATTAAACGATATATACGCGCTGAATTGAAATTACCTAGAGACAGGAAATAATATCGTACCTGATCATGACGCCAGTACTTAGTTAGTTCAAGTTTTAGTTTTTAGTTTTTTAGTTAGTCTCAGATAGTACTCTTTAGTACACGTGACTATTAAACACAAAGTAAACACAATTAAATTTAAGACTTTTCACGAACATTTTCGGCCCAAACAGACGCCGTATATTTAGGAGAAGGGCGCACCGGATATCTACGACTATTTGACATCCGTGGATGCACCATCGTCATGGATAATGACATAGCTGAATACGAGTTACATGTCGTATTCGACGTGGCCGCTTAAGAGAACAGGTTTCATGTGCGCACTGACTGAAGGAGCGCAGACCACTTGCTCGTTACAAAACTGTGTGGTCAGGTAAAACGGGTGCCAAGTCTGCTACTGGATTAACCGTGGTCTCTCCGTCTCTCGATGTTTTCTCAGCCTTGCAACGCTTGGATTCAACGTTAGCCCACTCACCGCCACAGCGAAACTAAGTGAGCCTTTACTGGACGTCAGATAAGCAGCCATAAGCTGCAAATAGAATACCATCTACGCGAACACCGAATGGTTTTCAATTAGGGTGACAATACTGCGAGCAGGAATAGGAGATATACGTAAATGAATCGCGCATTCCACTCTCTATAGCAAGCACACTTGTCATCGGAAAATCTAGGCGGTTACGCCAAGGCAGTACGTTCACTAGTCACTGGGTTGAAGCTAATGCACGATAGATACTCGACTTATATCACGGTCACTATCGAGTTAGGTTAGAAGTTGCGATTGAGGGTTAGGGGTAGGGCTAGGGCTAGGGTTAAGGTAAGGGTTAGGGTTATGGTTAGGGTTATGGTTATGGTTATGGTTATGGTTATGGTTATGGTTATGGTTATGGTTATGGTTATGGTTATGGTTAGGGTTAGGGTTACAGTTAGGGTTACAGTTAGGGTTAAGGTTACAGTTATAGGTGTAACCAGTGAAGTATAACAAGGAGTAAGTAGGTGAAAGCGAACTCCTATTACCTATATTGTTGAATCCATATTATAGCTATACAGTCACACCCATGGTATAGCCCCAGAACCTAACCCAAAACCAGTCCCACCGTGAAACGATACCCCCTTGTTGAAGAACGTGGTAGCCCTCCTGAACCATAACAGAGGTCCCACGCGTGTGGCAATCCACGTCTCTTCCACCTATACCACCGCGTACCACCGCCACTACCCTCGCTAGACTGATTTACGTCATTACAAATGGCGCGAGTTCTGTCGGCAAACGAAATTAACATTCCAAATGCAGACGGAATTTTAACGAACACCAAATAAAACAATACCAACCCGTTCGTTCAGCAACCCAAACAATCCCGTTAAAAACAAGGGCAAAACAAGTGCAAAACAAGTGCATTCCCCCCTCCCCGACAGCCCGCCATCCACGCGCATAGACTGACTCCGCACGTCGTTGCGATCGAACACCGTCAATTCTCGCCGACTTACGGTGTCAGTCTTGAGCATTCCTAGCTGGAGACAGGCTGTATAACCATGACCGTATAACCATTACGTCTTTCCACGGCGGCCGCAGACGAGCGCATTCAAATTTTCGACCGATTCCCAACAAAAACAAGCAGACCGCACGGGGGGTGGGTGGGTGCCAGGCGGGAAGCGCCCCACCTCTGACTGAATTATGACGTCGTTTACACACCTCTCGACCCGACATACAGACGCGGGAAAAACACTTGTTCCTTGCTGCGACGTCTCTTATAGTTATAGTGTCTAGCACACGGGTTCTTAACCTGTGGTCCATGGACCCCTTCGGGGTCCGTGGATGGGCTTCAGGGGGGTCCGTGAACCGGGCGCATAAAAATTTATCACAATTCATTTCGCTAGCTTTTTATAAGAAGTTTTATTTTTGTATTTCATTTTGTACACGATGTACTGTAAGGTAGGTTGAAATGGCTACGCTATTGAAATGCTCATGTGCATTTTTCTGAGGGGTCCGCAGCTTTCACAAGATTCTCAAAGGGGTGCGTGACTCGAAGAAAGTTAAGAACCACTGGTCTAGCAGCTCGCCCCCTCACTCTCA
>NW_014577670.1:148108-154301 GCF_000485595.1 Priapulus caudatus | reverse complement strand
CTCCCTCTCTCTCTCTCCCCCTCTCTCTTTCGCTTCTCGCTTCATCTCTCTTCCGCTTCTCCCCCTCCCCCTTCTCACTCGCTCGTCTCATAATGGCACCCACTATCCTCCCCCGCCGCCCCCGAACAACAGATCGGAGGCTATAGATATTCGGACCGTTTCTCCGAGTTCCATAAAGACGCCATTGTTGCTGCGAGCAGTGATACGACATGTTCTATAATGCGCTTCGGATACCTACAGTCCTCGGATACCTACTTTCCTGTCCATACTCATATCACTTTTAGGTTTCAACCTGAACACTCACACCTTTTGTCGCATTAGCACCTCAGCCACAAGCACTTGGAGCTAAAGCGTACATGTATATGTATTAGTAGCGCCAGCTATCGTCCATAGACTTACACGTCTCTCGCACAATCTCGTTTGCACCGACAAATTACAAGTTGTCACATTTAAGAAATTTCGCGACTCGGTGTTATTTTCGTTGTGTTACGATGTGTTCATACAATTTTCTATGCTATAACTGCATAAAATCGTTGTGTTTTTTCCAGTTAGTGTAATCGGTGATATGCCCGCTGTGAGTCTATATTTCGATATAATTTATTCGGATTCAGCGTTTCTAAGCAAGAATCTCGCAAATATTCCTTTAAATGTTCGCTCATAGCCCGAGCTGTTGAATTGAGTCCATGTGATATGGCTCTTACGAGTTGAGCTTCCTTTATTAATAACATTTGAGAAGGTCTCAACCACCCAGTTCCCATTTATATAGCGAAGAAATTACAGTTTACCATTATACTATAGTACACTTTGAGTAATTAAGCAGCACACATGACAGGTATAATGATTACAAATCTGAAATAAGCGCACTGGTTATCTTTCTTAATCTAAATAATTACCACATTATCGTTCACGTCAATTTAAAACTAAAAACAACAATTAAAGCCGTAAATTTATGTGATATATTATAAATGTCCGCGTAAACCTATCACGCTGAGATTGACTGACAACAGAATCAAGCAGAAACACTGCGCTCGTATTTATATATAGCGATATTCGATATATCGCTATAATAAAATTTCCGCGTAAACCTATCACGCTGAGATTGACTGACAACAGAATCAAGCAGAAACACTGCGTCACTCAGAGAAGCACTCTCCTTTTTGCACTCGTATTCAATTTCTTTATGCAAAACTAGAAGAATGGGATGTTTTTGTGCAGTTATGAACAGTGTTTGGGTTAAAACACTTGAAAAGGTTTAGAATTCCAACTCGGTACACGGTTTTAACCCTACTCCGAAGCCACCAATCACTTTTCCTCATTTCCCGACAGAAGTATATGTTGCTCGCAAACGCGTCTATCTGATTTGGTAAGTAGGCCTACTGCTCGTCTGTTAGCCCGCACAAAACCTGTTGACGATTCTAGAGGAGCCCAGCAACCCATTCGCCAACAGAAAGCTGGCTCGCGTTGGATCTCCATATATTTGCGCTACGACAGGTAACAGGTTACCTGCTCGAGGAATGTTAGAAGCGACTCCTATTACCGTGAGACAAATGATCGCGACACACGATGCGACCGCGCCTGCTCACGGCGACCGATAGATGGCTCCCATGACCGCGTCGTAAGAGTTCTAAACGGATTCCCAACGACCATCGGACTCAGTCTAAACTCTGGCTCCACGTTTCTTTCGGCCCCTTACAGCGTGTCACGGTGTATACACCGACCCACTTGCGGATCCAGGAATGGGCGAGTAGAAAAGTGAGGGCGAAAATCAGCGGCTAGGATGGTCGGCAAACGTTTTGAGGGGGGTCGGGACTGATTCTTTGGCGACAGAGCATATAATTGCTTCAGATATCAATTTCCGGCCTCTGGTGATCACAGAACATGGGAAATCACACAGATTTGAAATGCTAATATCATCATTAAAAGTTTTTTACGCATTTTCTGATTCTGATTCTAAAACGGCGGCAAGAAGGGGGGGGCGGCGACTGCGATGGGCGGCCAGGAGTCATCCCCCTCCCTCTCCCTGGATCCGACAGTGGGTTGACTGTCGTACGTGAGGGCTGCAGTGTATACGATCGCTACCTACGAACGCGTCACAGCCGTGCGTGCAGTAAAGCAAGGCAGCCGACACACATGTCATCAACGAACAACGGTCGCGAAAGTTGCAGCTCCGCATTTTTGTCGAATTCGCGGGAGAATCTGGCACGCGCGCGCATTCCATTGTTGCTCGCGTCGCTTAGCGAACGCCGCCATCTTGGACATGGTCTTCCTGGAACCAGTGTGTCTATATTTAGCCATCACGGCGAAACAAAAATGCGAGCAATTTTGTCTAACGACATTTTTTTACGGCGCAGATCATTTGTTCTGTCAACCGGCTCGTAAGAACCTGTCACGGAAATATTCCGCGCGATTTCAAACCGCCCAGAAGGAAATCGGCTGACATACAGTAATGTCAGTAACAAATGTCTGTAGAGGGTAAATAAACTAGCTGGTTGTTAGCTTGTTCTCGTATGTAGCCACGTAGTTTGCTACGGGACAATAAGGTTTGCCAATAATACTGTAATGATTTTTCTGATATAATTTTATTACTTTCTTACAATTTTGGTTTTATTCACTCCTGATATAATGTTAGTGATTTTGGGAAAAAAGTCACCCGCGAATATATATATATATATATATAAGCCTTCTAGGTGGACTACTGTACTCACTGCTACCAATAGTACAGTTTATCAACTGATTTTATACTAACTTCTATCAATCGAACTAATCAATTGCTCTGAAGAAACTAATATGCGTTGTTCTAACTTCGAGAATTTGCAATACTGGTAATTTGCTGCCCCAATTTGGTTTAATTTTTGTGCTTCCGGTGCGGCATTACAAAATCGTATTGTTAAATCTATTTTAATCGACACAGGCTCGTTTTTCTCTTGGTACGTTCATATTTTGTTCGATTTCTTACTGCACCCGTCATCCTACAATCTAACCAGGCCAAGCAAGGCAGCCTCTCCTTGACTCGAGCTCGCGAATTTTAAGCAAGACAAAAAATGGCACTGGCAGAGCGAAAACAGGGGGCGGATTGATGATAAGATATTTAGCTTACACTCCTGCCCGTGACACATTTCGGAAATATAACCCGAGCACCTTCCCATCCCACATTCGCGCGCGCGCACCCTGCATGCCTGGGCGCTGGGGGGAGGGTGTGCGTGATCGTTCATGCACGGCCACATATGCTCTGTCGCGAGAGGGTAACAGGCACGGGCCCACCCGTGTACTGTGCTACTTCCTCGCGCTACACACAAACCTACAAGATTCAGAAAATTATCGGTAAAAATCACTTGCCGCCGCTATACTAACGCAGATGGGGTCGTTGTCGTATCAGGTACTACAGATATGTACCCGAGGTAGTTTTAGGTTGTTTAGTATTATGTTTATATTTTTATATAATTAGGAGGTAGTTTTAGGTTGTTTAGTATTATGTTTATATTTTTATATGAGGTATGTTTAGGGTTAGGGTTAGGGTTAGGATTAGTGTTAGCCTGTTAGGGTTAGGGTACACTTCTGTAGTACAAGTCTGGTACACTTTGTGTATACATATATGTACCTCGGGTACATATCTGTAGTACCTGATACGACAACGACCCCTTGAGCTATACTAACCCTCCCGCGCGTTTCCCTCTTTTCGTCTGTAATTTCAGCAGAGATTCGCCGACACATGCCGCGAGTTCCTGGCATTGCTCGCATGCCGCGGGAGAGAAACAGGGGGCCCTAACCCCTAGATTAGTGGGAGGGGCAGAGAGCGACACCGTTAGGGATTTTTTGAGGTGCAATGTCCACCCCCGCAAGTTTTGTTTGGCCAAGTATTTCGCGGCAGTACGACTGGTCCCGTTTGCAAACACGGGACAAGCACAGCATGGGAAAGCCTCGATCCGCGCGTCCTGCCTATATTTTCATATCCTAACCCTAACCATATCAAATAGTGACCAGGGTACGTTCCGGTATACCGGACCGTACCCAGGGTACGTTCCGGCAGTACCCTGGGGGCATAGACCCTATCAGCTATACGCTGCTTGAATTCGTTCACAAAATTGGTCTTAACATTAGTCTTAACATTAACTATTTATTCTTAGACCGAGAATGTTACGAGAATGAAAAATCGTAGCAGATTTTCTCATAACAATACGAAACAAAGCGCTGTCGACGGTCTATGAGAAATTGTTTTAATGTTAAGACTAATGTTAAGATCAATTTTGTTTCTGACAACGGGCCCCTGGTTCTATACGACAAGCCGGATGAGCTATGACGTGCCACCTGCCTCACTATTCTACTTTCCGTTATTCTCACCGTAAAAGCAACAATATCAGAATATGATCTACCTACGAGCACGACAGTTTTAATCATTGTGATCAATTTAATTAGAAATTTCTATGAAAGGGGAGGATAAAGCAATATTAGCTAGCTACAGCTAGTATGATTAATTAAAGAAAACGAAAATGCATCATTAATCTACATTCGTTACAATTTGTTACTACAATATCATAGCACTAGTGAACACACATCACCTCCCACTCCCTCCTCCCCCCACCCCCCGTTCTCCATTTCTGTGCCTGAAATTATCTATAGAGAGAGCATATATCTCGGTCGTAAAGGATTCTACAGTAGTTGTACTAGACGCAATTTACCGGCTAAGCGATCGATGAGTTGTTTTTATCATAAATAGCACATGTATGTAAATATACGTCCCGATTTTTTTGCCAGATTCTCGCTACGTACTATCAGGAATGAATAATGACCAATTTTGTCATTTTTCACACCATGGTAATACGTAGCGAACAAACTCCATTAGGCCTGACAATTTTTATGTTTTCGTATCCGTATAAAACCAGTAGTCATCGTTTTATAGGCTTTAAGGTTACTAACTCAACGATAATTGATAATGATATGACAACCGGAGTCTTACCGATATATAACAACTACTTGATACCTTAAACCGGAAACCATTTTAAAATTAACCAATAATGACCTTAAACATGAATGAGTTTAATATTATAATCGACGGGGCATAATCAGATATTGTTTAAATCGCTGGCATATGATTGCCTAAAACGTAACAATCTAAATGAACTACCTGAGACCACTCATAAACATGCGTGACGATCCCGTTTTAAAATCGAAACACGTAATAATTATAACGCAAATTTCAATAAGCATTATTATTTGTCAACACGGCGCTTTCATGTAAGAGTCAGGAATACATATAAATGTCATAATTTATTCAACAGGAAGCTGAAATTGGATTTTACTATCTGGCACAAAGAATCCAACTTAGACTTGAGCAGCGCCGAAATCGCCTCTCAACTAAACATCTATTACAGCTTACAGAGTTGACTCACGTACATCCGAAACAGCTGCATTACCAGACATGCTTGTTTAGCTGTCCAGCGTTTTCAATAAGCACGCAGGAAGAAGTTGCATTTATTTCAATCGTAGTCACTATAGTACATCCGAGTCCATTTATCTCTTCATTCCCAAAGGCGTACGTCAAAGCCGTACCACTACAAATCTTTAGTTTCGTAAGTTAATTATTGAAATCTTTTGAAAGATTACAAAACTAATTAGTATCCGACAAACGTCTAGACAAAACTGTCTGGAACGTATATCGCATCTAACACGCCTTTCTGAAAGTCTGACTCGTGCCTCGAAGGTATCAGCTAAGCACGTGCCGCACACACACACACACACTTCCCATTACGACCACTGGAGAAATACCAGAAAGATACGAATTGCTCAAGTTTCGGCTATGAAGACGAGTAATTTCTCAGTCGTTACCTTGTGAACCGGCCCTGACATCGGAGTTGTACTCCTCAACGCTATCCACTGCTACTTCACAACCTACTAGCCACTACTACTTTACAACCTACATACGATCTACCGTGCGCACTACGCCTCTCTCTCTCTCTCTCTCTCTCTCTCTCTCTCTCTCTCTCTCTCTCTCTCTCTCTCTATCGCCAAATCACTCCCCGCTCTCCAAACAAGGGGCGTGCCTTCCTTGCAATGTGTGTGTGTTGTGTATGTGTGTATTGCTGTGTGAATGCGCGTGTATGTGTATGTGTGTGTGTGCTGTGTGTGTGTGTTTTCTTGTGCTGCGTGGAGTGGCGTGCGTGCGTGATGTGAGCGTGTAATTTTTAGGGGTTATCGT
>NW_014577670.1:134296-145134 GCF_000485595.1 Priapulus caudatus | reverse complement strand
AGTGGTGTACCACATATATTCAGAATCGATCACTGGAGAAAAAAACTCAAGAGAAAAATCCTTAGCGGCAAACAAATTGAACACGGCTAATGTTTACATCGACATGCTGGCTTATTTCCAGGTAAGCTGCAATCACTAGCGCCAAGAAATATTGGTATGGTTACCGGTGTTAGCCTAAACAATGCAGCCAAACTTCCCATTAGCGCGCGTGAAAACCTGCCCAGCCGCAAACGCAATAGGTGTGCCACCGGGCTTTCTTACTATGGGTAAATGAGTTTTCTTCCGCCACTCAAACATTTGTGAGATAATTTCAATACAGCATATAGTTCAAAATTGAAAATACTTGGCGAGCGTTTTTTTTCAACGTCGAAAGCAACCTCTGAAACGAAGGGACCAATAAGAATATGAGTAGAAAACCAGATGCTGATTATTGGCGTTGTGCCAAAATCTATCTGGCTAAACCTTCTTTCCTTCCATTCTTTATCTAGCATACTTAGCCAATCTAGTAATAGTATGAGTTGTACCATAGACTCCAAAACCAAGCTGAAAAAGACTAGCTGCAAATGTTATCTTGGCAGTAAAAATTAAATAAAACAAAATCTGGTTTATTTTCTCAGAAATGGGCTTCATACATTGTGCAATGCGCTACGAAATACTAAATGAATATTCAACCACAAATATTTCAATCAACACGACCATGCTTGACGTTCCAAGTTAAAGCCACACAGTATTTAGTAACGTACTTTGGTAAACACGTCTACTTGTTTTTTGTTAGTTAACCGGATTGTCATCTAACATAACTCCACGGCATTCCTCGCGTAGCTATCGGGTTCTAACGCACGCTACTTGGTTGCTAGGCACGCAATACGAGAATTGTCAGTGTAAGCGGCCTAACTAACTCCTGCGCTTACTGTAATACGCTAAGGGCACAGCACCGCGCCTCGTACTACCTAGCTCTAGAACTATAGCCCTTCGCTCTGCCACAGGTCTAGAACTATAGCCCTTCGCTCTTAAATAATGAGCATTCTAATTACTAACCAACACAGTCAGACACCAGCCCAGTCTATCGCGTAGACTGTATCCAAGAGCTCCCACGGCTGAGCCCGCTAGCTCATGGCAACGACTTACGGGGTCAGTCTATATGCAGTGCGCGCACCTATCTGCTCTATTACTTCTGCTCTGGGTCGCCATCATCATCTACTGTGCTGTCATCGTAGACTGACGCCGTAAGTCGCTGAGAGCCTACCTAACCGCGGCCGGGGAGACGTCTGGAACCAGTCTACAGTTACCGCTGGCCAGAGCACCTCACAGTAATACCGGTGAGGTAAGGAAGCTATTGTGCCATAAGCTTCGAGAAATGACATGCAAGGCAGGTTGGACCTCCATGGGGGGAGGGGGGGGGTGACACAAAACGGCTAAATAAACCACAGGTGAAACTCAACTAGTGTTAGTTTTTTGTAGATTTGCGGTTTACATATAATCAAGAGCTAATAATGTCATTAATAGTCATTTTTGTCATTTTGTCATTTTAGTCATTTGTCATTTTAGTCAAATTTGTCATTATTAGCTCCTGATATAATCAAGAGTCCACAGTAGAAAAGATTTTAAGCAGATTTACCTTACTGTCAGCACCAAATTCATTGTTCTTCAGTCACTTCGAATCCCGAACTTTATTCTGTAAAATACCACAATCAGCACGCAAAATTAGTTTTCGAATGTGCTTATAATCACTTACAATTATCAGCATAACAAAACCATCAGCATAACAAAAAATGCAACACACACTCGTTGACGCAATGTTAGTTCGCAGATTGCTCTGCCTGCATGAATTCTCTCTACTCCAACAAACAACTCCATCAAACAACTATACTATTATACTAGCAGCTTCCGTGAACAGCGATATAAGATATAACAGATATATTTATCGCTTTCAATATTAGTAAGTACAAGAATTTTAACAAAGCGAATAACAAACAATACTGCGAAAAGATGACGAAAAGACCATACGGTCATCTAGTCAGCCATCCCCTGCAAAAATTATAAAGTACGTGGGCAACTGTCATTGGAGTTATTATCAGCACGAGCCACCCAAGGTGCTGCCAGTGCGTTTATATGAAGCAATCAGCGCGATTGCACAGCCCATCTCTTAGAAGTAAACTTCCCGTGCTCTCCCTTAACTCGGAATTTGATATGAGATTTTATTGCTCGTGCACAAGAGTGGAGGCCATTTAAGAGCCCGCGTGTTACTAACCGATTTCTACCCTACGAGTATGCGATGAAATTCTCTTGTTGAACAAAAGATGGAACACTATATACGGTAAAGGAAGAATTCTAATGCTGCTTCTAATATTGCGGTTTATGTTAACATCAACAATTTGTATTACAATAATCTCTTTTTTATTTTTCAGATGTCATTTTAAGATAATAGACTATAATATATATATATATGTAATTTTTCATAGCCTTGTCATCGTTGTAGATCAATCACTTATTCACAATAAATGCTTATTAACATTAAACCTGTGAAATAAGTATTCTACTATAAGCCATTCAGATTCGAAGAATTCGAAGAAATTAAAGCAAGTTCATAAATTTCTTGATATATCATGCGAATGGGAGCTTACAGTCACGGATGGCATTAATGATTATGCATTAATTTATTTCATGGCATTAAAACATTATCAACAAACAACACTCTGAAAATGTTGTTACACTTTTCATCTAATTGCAGTAACGAGATTTATACAGGTAATTCTGCAAAACCCTATACCTGGTTATCTGATCTACGAATGAACTAACTCTGCATAAATCACGAGGTAATGGTATACCTCTACTGTAATCGAAGATTCTTAGGTTACAAAACAACACAGCTCCCACTCACCCAAAACGAAAACAGCTCAATGAAATTTAACGCGCTCCGCTGCAAGCCGGCCAGAGCCAAAACAGATGTCGGCCATTTTCTCTGCTAATAGTCAAAATATTCAGTTTAAAATTTCAGTTTTAAATATTTAGTCAAAAAAGAACGTTATCACTGCCGTTTAAACCTAGGCGCCATCATATTTTACCGCCAAAAGATAAATCAATAATTTCTCATGTCCTCCAAGAGAATTTCGGCTCGCAAAACCCACTTCATGCGCTCACGTGACCAGACTGGCCTGTAAAATCCTAGATTTTAGATTTCCGTGACACGGGTGGGGCACGTCCCTAAAGACATCACATGTAAATAACGATAGATTCGAATTAATTCGAGGATCTTCCAACGTGTTGTGAAATTTTGACTGATCTGTAGCCGTAGTTGGTATGATAAAGACTTTTTTAAAGATGTTTTTTAAGGTGGAATAAGTTGGTTCTCTTCCATGCATTCTCAGCTGAGGGTAAAACAGCGCTCTGTAGAACCCTCTCCCCTCCCCCTCATCTTATCAGGGAGGGGGGAGCACCGACTATTTTCTTTATCAGGGGAGCCAGACCTCTCCCTTTAACTGCTGGACCTCACTAAAGGCGAATGATTTTTACAAGCGCCCACGTTCATAAACAAGACAGACATCGTGATCAATCAACAGCGCGAGGCTATACATGCCACCGCAGTTGCCCAGCTCGAGTATATATAGCAACCCATTCAAGTTTACGTTTTTATATGTTTAGGATGGGTCAATTCTATCCGTGCTTCTAATACTAATACACAGCCGATGCACGCGCGGAATCTCCAATCGCGCGCATGCGCTCTAAAACACTGTCGGCCATCACGTGACCAGAATTCGACATTTTTGGCGCGACTCCATCCCATAAACTACTAATCCGGGTTTTATGGCTGCGTCGTGTCGTCTGACGATTTCGACACATTTAGATGCTCCTTTCAAACGCCTGCGAGTTTAGGGTCGCTTCTCGGCCACGAATCTGCATACTGTATATACGCCATATCTTTCGCGTACGGATATTTTGGCGAATTCAGACTTGACGGACAATTTCGCGAGTGGTTAATTTCGTGGTCGGTGAATCATGAATTATTCGGCATGCATTATTCGCATGTTGTTATTGTCGCGGTCGGGGACGCGTTCGCGAAATTCGCGAAAATTAAACCACCGCGAAATTCGCGAAAATTAAACCACCGCGAAATTCGCGAAAATTAAACCACCGCGAAATATACAGCGTATACAGTAACTCTGCCGCGCGCTGCGCTCACACTCCACCTCTTCATCGTGAACGTCACGTACTGCCTGACACTGACAGATGGTGCCGCGAAGTGACAAGTTTGCTTACACCGCCCAGCCTGTCAAAATGCTGCTGCCCCCGTGATAAAAATACACTACCTCTGCGCCACACACCGCCATAAACCCTACTTGTACACGCACGCACGCACGCACGCACGCACGCACGCACGCACATGTTAAAAAAGGGGCACGCATGCGTGAGGGTGTGCATGTGTGCGGACGGAGTATTCAGAAGCGCCTTATAACTTTGTCCGTTTGTTAGCTTTACGGGTTTTACTATTAGGTATGTATCGGAGCCAAAGTCAGTATCCGAAATTAATTTCTGAACCAGGCCTTTCGATTTCAAATCCACTCTAATTGTCTTGACCTATAATTTGGGTTTATTGGGATAGAGGGATGGGTATGGCCCACGCTGGTGTAGGGCAGTGCCTAGACAGCGTGCCGAAGGATGGCCAGACTGTCTGGTCATTTAAGGTCGCACGACCTTTTGACAATTCTGCCCAAGTGTTCCCTATTAGCGGGTCCATCTGGTCCCTGTAGCGTAAAAGCACTACGCACTACGGGGCGGTATGCGAGCGTAACTCGATGGGACAGCCCAGGGTAGGATTGGCCTGGGCTTGAACAAGTACAGCCTACTTGTATCTAGCTAATCCATCTCTCGCGTAAACCAACCAAATATACACAGCTTTTCACGCGTTAGCTTTCCTCAAATATTTAAATCGAAAAAAAATGACCAACGTTCCATACTTCGCTGGAGACGCATATGAAAATCTATCCACACAGTGTCTTAAGCATATACCGACCCGAAAACGAAATATTTCGTCACTATTCAATTCAAAATATTGGGCGAATAAGAGTGACAGAAAAGCAGGCGCGTGAGTAACCACACACGCACATATCACACACACCCAATATGGAGCGACAGAGTGGCGGAACACAGAGACATATTTGGTGAACGAACGAACGCGCCCCAGAAGAGCCCACAAACGACGGAATAGCAGAAATAGCGATGACATCGGTTTACAAAACCCAGATAAAAGAACGGGCCTGCCCACGCTGTAAAAGGCAATTAAAGATCAAAATGTCTGACTTTTTTCCCACTCGTCCTTCATCGGCCTGTCACATCCGATTAACCTCCAGCGCATTCGCACACTGGTGGCATTCGCAAGCGGTTGGGTGGCAATATCCATAAATATCTCATATCTACGATTATAATCCAAAAAAAAACCTCTCGACATATAGGAGGGTAGATCGAGGCAAGGGCAATCCCCTGAATTGTACAACTGTCTTTAAAAAGCCCGAGATAAAAGAGGAATGCGGCGGAACTGTCGGATTTATTTTACACCTTAGTAGATCTAGGAGATGGTTGGCTGCCATTACTGCGGCTATCTCGCAGGCAGGCAGGCATGCAGGCCCGCCTTTATCAAATTCGGAATTTCCTGCCCCTCCTCCTATCTCGCGCCTATCGCAAATGGCACTTCGGTCTAGCGGTCTAGCTTACCAGGGTACGTTCCGGTATACCGGACCGTACCCAGGGTACGTTCCGGCAGTACCCCGGGGGACATAGACCCTCTCAGCCGTTACAGGTATTATGCATACATGTCTTTACCAATTTTTCATCCCCTCAGTTGCAGTCTACATTGAAGATATTCGGTATCGAGCAACATACCCACATACCAACACTGCATGTGTACAGAGCAGATAGGAATACAGACGTGCGGGACAGTAACTATAAAGTTCACTCATCCCTAGCCCCTGGCCCGACCTTTTAGGTAGAATCCACAACAGTATCGATAAAAGCTTGATAATTTTTATTTATAGCCCGTACGCCATCCTCTTGCTTGCACTAACAAGAGATCTTGAGATGGGCCGACGTTACTAGCTTGGCAACGAGACTAGGAACGTACCTAGCTCGTACATACACCACAGTCAGATTGAGTAATAAACCAATGGATTCGATCTCCTTTCTCGCGACGAAATACGGACGGGGAAGCTGGTTCTATATATATACCAATAGTGATGCTACATCGATCATCAGACTGCCAACTTCCTTCCACATGCACCCGCGTGCACAACTTGCACGCGGGATTTAACGAGTTAATAATTAATTACAAACTCACGATAATCCGTGTTACCACTTAATAAAACCCTAAAACAAACAAACTTTGATGTTCAATAAACCGTACGGGGTCCATGATTCATTTCAGGAGAAATGTGTTATTCGTTAATGTTAATGTTAATTCAAAGCAAAAACCAAAACGTTAATTCGTATTGCACTCGAAGGGCTATTAATTTCGCTTCGATTCTGTTTTGATGAGGGCCGGAGCGATCAAACCTTTAAAGGTGACATGTTGAAAGGATACACGGCCAGTTAAAGGAATAATAGGTCCATTGATTATGCAATGTTGACGAATGCTAGAGTAACTGGCACCTTGTGTAGTTAATAAGTACATTACATTATAGCCAAACGCGTATTAGTTTGTCCAATATCACTGCTGGTTACTAAGAAATGTCTAATTGAAATCCGCAGTCCAAGAATCAGTTGTTTACAGTTTCAAACCGCTGCCGGCGAAGCGGGTGTGATACAGATTTATAGTGCACCGGACATTTTCGCACGCATGCTCGGCCGTAGGCAATGCTATCATCAGTGATTTCGTAAACACGGACGCTCGTGATAAGGAACTTTTTGTCAGGGCTGTCCACGTGCGTCTGTGATTATAGTATGTGTGTTTTACTCTATTTCCATGTTTAGTCCGTGGCCGTGGTTACACCGCTGACACCTCCGTTTCATCTGGCGTCTAAAACATACGGGCCGCACAAATGTTTACGTCATCGCTTGACTCCTGGATGACATTTACGGCACGTAAATGATACGTTGACGGTTGATACATATCAACAACTGAACCGATTTCAAGTCTTGGTTTGTAAATGTAATGTAACCAGCAGTTATATTGGACAAACTAATACGCGTTTGGCTATAAGATAATGTACTTATTAACTACACAAGGTGCCAGTTACTCTAGCATTCGTCAACATTGCATAATCAATGGACCTATTATTCCTTTAATTGTCAGACTACACGTGCACGTCTGACTCCGTCTAAAGTGGGTCATTCAGAAACGAACGCATCACGTACCGTCGCGCCACTACGTGCCCTAGCGGCAGGAGGGGGTTAATTGTCAGCGCAGCAGCGCCGCCGTGCGAACTGACACGTCAACACATGCCAGAACGCACATCGCGCAGCCACCTATCGCGCGTGCTCAGTTCGCTGGAGCCAGGCCAACAGGGAAGCAACAGCAGTCCGGGGTAGGTGCAAAGGGAAGTAAAGAGAGTATACAGAGGGGAGTACGACGACGCCAGCATCTGCCACCGATGACAACTGCTAAATAAAACCTTACAAATAAATCTTCCATTCTTGCCGGGGGTAGCGATGGGCACGGTTGCCACAACGTTAGGATAATGCGGGTCTTGCCCCCCCCCCGCGGGCAGCATAACCAAGGTGACGACCCCCACCACCACCCCTTTCTCGGCGACCACTCGCCGCCGACTTCGTGTTGCTTCACGTTCTTGTATGAGACACGGACTCTCGGCCTCGTGGACGCAACTCCCGTAATGACATCACAGAAATGTCCAGCGAACGGTTTACGTGTCCAGCTATATAGCTACTATAACATATATATATATATATATATATATATATATATATTTACCACAACTATACGCTACACTACACTACACTACATTGCATTGCATTGCATTACGTTACTTTGCTGCATTCCTGAGGGTCAGACATCAGGTCCCATCCTACCCGATCCATCCCCACGTCACGTGAAACACCACGCACGCACGTATCACCGATTCTAAGATAGCACCTAAACGCCTCGTATTTGGTGACAGCGATAACGCACTAGCAAGGAGCGGTCTAGCTGGACACGAAAAATGCACCCTGAAATGCTCCCAGATTACTCCCCACTCATCTCGTCTGTATAGAAAGTCGGAGACCACGGCTGGAGACATCCGAACTCATTATTTCTGATGACAGATGATATCTTGTGCCAACTTCGACTGGCCAACAAAGGTTATCCGTTCTATCACAGAGCACACAGCCCAACGGAAGCTTGGCACTGAACCTTCGCCCTGGGTAAACATAACTGAGCCCACTTGATAACCCGCCTGTTGTTAGTTGCTTGTTCATGATATCCTGATGATATAAATACCGCGAACTACATACGACATCTCCTGTTTGACAGTGGAAGCAAACGAGCATCTATAAAAAATCGGATATTTAAGAGTTTCGTCGTGTAAATTTCCAACTGTGTCATATATGAACAAAAAACATCAAACGGAACTTGCCCCTGTACGCGTCAATGGACTACATCAGTTTCTCTTTGCTCCAATTTCCCATACAACGGTTCTCACTTTCAGCTTGATGGTGCTAGATGGGAAAAATCATTTTAAAATTACGATATACTATCCTGAACATAATATATTATAACATTAATGATCCATTACCACGTGTAGCGCAGCAAATCACTAAACGACCATGACCTTATTTGAGAGATGTACCCTTTCTTCAGTCGCCACAATATTTTCTTATCACAGTTGTTGACAAACTGGGATGTGCAACTACTGAGGGAAGGGCAGGCACATTTCATTTAGCATATCCTACCGAGTTATGTTCAGTAAAACTAGAGTAACGATAAACAACGTACTTATAACTTGCACATGAATATGT
This sequence comes from Priapulus caudatus, assembly GCF_000485595.1. Taxonomy (NCBI): domain Eukaryota; kingdom Metazoa; phylum Priapulida; class Priapulimorpha; order Priapulimorphida; family Priapulidae; genus Priapulus; species Priapulus caudatus. The sequence goes on along the minus strand of NW_014577670.1, from coordinate 136,191 downwards.
TACGTTACAGGGCTCATAGGGTCTATGTCCCCCGGGGTACTGCCGGAACGTACCCTGGGTACGGTCCGGTATACCAGAACGTACCCTGGTCACTATTTGATATGGTTAGGGTTAGAATTAGGGTTAGGGTTAAGGTTAGGGTTCGGGTTCGGGTTCGGGTTAGGGAGTAGGCGTAGGCGACTCCCTAGACTCGTTAGTGGAGTAGGCTAGGTTCGGTCCGGCATATAATATAGTACCAGGGTACGTTCCGGTATACCGGACCGTACCCAGGGTACGTTCCGGCAGTACCCCGGGGGACATAGACCCTCTCAGCCATAATAACGCCATACCGTCGAACGTCGTTCAAAAGAATGAATGATCCACCCTCGCCGCGTATAAAAAATGAAGGCGTGGCGTGCGCGCATGCTTGCTGTCGTTTTAATACAGTGACGGGGCCTCGAGGATGTGCAATAACACCTCTGACATGGGCCATGGTGACGGATTCAAGCAGAGGGAAGTTAAGGAGAATGAGTGAAGCGAGCTAGTGCAGCGAGCGCCGAACCCAGAGTTATTTGGCCGACCCGGCAATCCTTTTATTAAACTTGAGATAAAAACACTCCGTTCTGAATAGTTGATGTTAATGCATTTACACTCAGTGTTCCTTATCACTAACTGCCCAGTCACACTAAGGGTTCACTAATACAGAGTATAGAGGCAGGCAAACCGCTTCTTACTAGCACTATGATAGTTTGATACTGCGAAGATTGGTTATGCAATCACCTCTGGTTATTTCTGGTATAATGTTATTCGCCTCGATATATACGTTATTAAACTTTTATTACCTAGGAAACGAGTGGCTGCGCAGCGATTTTGCACTAAATGAAACATAAATACACTAATAAATAGACGACTATATCCTAGCGATGGCTATAAATAACCGGAAAATACCAGCACAGCGGCAAAACGAATGTTGCCTTTATGCCTCGCCCGTATGACAGCACTGCTATATGGAGCATATAATAATGCTGAGGAGAAACATGTATACTATGGCTGAGAGGGTCTATGTCCCCCAGGGTACTGCCGGAACGTACCCTGGTACTATCTAATATGCCGGACCGTATATCGCCTACTCCACTAACGAGTCTAGGGAGTCGCCTACGCCTACTCCCTAACCCTAACTTTAACCTTAACCCTAACCCTAATCCTAACCCTAACCATATCAAATAGTGACCAGGGTACGTTCCGGTATACCGGACCGTACCCAGGGTACGTTCCGGCAGTACCCTGTGGGACATAGACCCTATGAGCGTTACGCTGCTACAATTCGTTCACCAGGGGGCCGTTGTCAGAAACAAAATTGGTCTTAACATTAGTCCTAACATTTTCTCTTAGACCGTTGACAGAAACGCTGCGAAGTTACGAGAATGAAAAATCGTAGCAGATTTCCTCATAACAATACGAAACAAAGTGATGTCGACGGTCTATGAGAAATTGTTTTAATGTTAAGACTAATGTTAAGATCAATTTTGTTTCTGACAACGGGCCCCTGCTTCTAAGTTCTATACGACAAGGCGGATGAGCTATGATGTGCCACCTGCCTCACCATTCTACTTTTCGTTATTCTCACCGTAAAAGCAACAATATCAGAATATGATCTACCTACGAGCGCGACAGTTTTAATGATTGTGATCAATTTAATTAGAGATTTCTATGAAAGGGGTGGATAAAACAATATTAGCTAGCTACAGCTAGTATGATTAATTAAATGCATCATTAATCTACATTCGTTACAATTTGTTACTACAATATCATAGCACTAGTGAACACACATCACCTCCCACTCCCTCCCCCCCCCCCGTTCTCCATTTATGTGCCTGAGATTATCTATATAGAGAGCATATATCTCTGTCGTAAAG
>NW_014577670.1:112651-127161 GCF_000485595.1 Priapulus caudatus | reverse complement strand
ACGATAACCCCTAAAATTACAACGCTCACATCACGCACAGCACGCACTCCACGCACACAACAAAACACACACACACAGCACACACACACATACACATACACGCGCAATTCACACACATACACACATACACACACACACACATTGCAAGAAGGCACCCCTTGGTTGAGTGGTGTACCACATATATTCAGAATCGATCAGCTGCGAGAAAAAAAAGCTCAGAGAAAAATCCTTACGGCAAATTGAGACACGCCTAATGTTACATCTGACATGCTGGCTTATTTCTAGGTAAGCTGCAATCAACAGGCGCCCAAGAAATATGGTATGGGTTATCCGGTGTTAGCACTAAACAATGCAGCCGAACCTGCTCATTTAGCGCGCGTGAAAACCTGCCAGCGGCAAACGCCAATAGGTGTTGCCACCGGCTTTCTTAGCTATTATGCGGTAAATGAGGTTTCTCCGCGACTCAAACATTTGTGAGATAATTTCAATACAGCATTATAGTTCAAAATTGAAAATATGAGCGAGCGTTTTTTTCAACTCGAAAGCAAGCCTCTGAAACGAAGGAGCTAGAAAAACTAAGATGCCTGATTATTGGCGTTGTGCCAAAATCTATCTGGCTAAAACCTTCTTTCCTTTCGCATTCTTTATCTAGCCATACTTAGCCAATCTAAGTTAATAGTATGCAGTTGTACCATAGACTCAAACACCAGCTGAAAAAAGACTAGCTGGCAAATGTTATCTTTGGCAGTAAAAATTTAAAATAAAACAAAATCTGGGTTTTTTTTCTCAGAATGGGCTTCATACAATTGTGCAATGCGCTACGAATACTAACATTGAATATTCAACCACAAATATTTCCAATCAACACGACCATGCTTGACGTTCCAAGTTAAAGCACAACAGTATTTAGTAACGTACTTTTTGGTAAACACTCTACTTGTTTTTTTGTTAGTTAACCGGATTGTCATCTAACATAACTGCCACGGCACTTTCCTCGCGTAGGCTATCGGTTCTAACGCACCGCTACTTGGTTGCTAGGCCACGCCATACGCTGAGAATTGTCAGATCTGTATAGCGGCCCTAACTAACTCCTGCGCTTACTGTAATACGGCTAAGGCCCCACAGCAGGCGCCGCCTCGTAACTACCTAGCTCTTAGAACTATAGCCCTTCGCTCTGCCACAGTCTAGAACTTATAGCCCCTTCGGCTCTGCCCAGCAGGTCTAGAACTATAGCCCTTCCGCTCGTGCTACAGCGTCTAGAAACTATACCCTTCGCTGCTGCCAACAGGTCTAGAACTATAGCGCCTCGCTCCGCACAGTCCAAAATGCCTGCTGCCAACAGCCCTAGAACTATAGGCCTTCGCTCTTGCCCACAGTCTAGAACTTATAGGCCCTTCGCTTCTGCCACAGCGTCTAGAACTATAGCCCTTCGCTCTGCCACACCTCTAAGCAACTATAGCCCTTTTCGCTCTGGCCAAGCAGTCTAGAACTATAGCCCTTCGCTCTGCCACAGGTCTAGAAGCTATAGCCCTTCGAAAACTCTGCCAGCAGGCTCTAGAACTATAGCCTTCCCTCCTCTAGACTTAGCCTTTCGCGCCACAGGGTCTAAACTTATAACCTTCGCCTTCTGCACAGCTCTAGAACTATAGCCCTTCGGCTCTACACAGCCTCTAGAACTATAGCCTTTCGCTCTGCACAACTCTAGAACTATACTCCCTTCGCTCTGCCACAGGGCCTGTACTACCCTGGGCCTGCATACCCGTGCAGTCGGACGGGGGTTGTACGGTTGTACCAAGCAACGACTACATTGGAGATTATGAGCACGTACATGTACGCGATTGTGTGCGAGTGTGAGAATGCATGTACGCCAAGGCTTCTGCATGTACGGTGTGCTCACTGTGCTGCTGCTGCCAGCGTGCGTCCGCATCCACCGTGAAGGCGAGCAGCTGTCTGGTACAATTGATCTCCCTCCCCCCTCCCCCCACCACCACTCTCTCTCTCTCTCGTCTCTCTCTCCTCTCTCGCTCTCTCTCTCTCTTCTGCTCTCTCTCTCTCTTCTCTCTCTCGCTCTCTCTCTCTCTCTCTCTCTCCTCTCTCGTCTCTCTCTCTCTTCTCTCTCTCTTTCTCTCTCCTCCTCCTCTCTATCTCTATCTCTAATCTCTCTCTCTTCTCTTTCTCTTCTCTCTCTCTCTCTCTCTCACGCACGCACGCACGCACGCACGCACGACACGCACTCACACACACACGACACACACACACAACACACACACACACACACACACACACACACACACACACACACACACACACACACATCACACACACTTTCTCTCACACACGCACGTACACACGCGCGCGATCGCCCTCTCTACCCACACGCACGCATGCGCGCGCACACACGCATGCATACACGCACGCACACACGCAAGCAAGCACATACGCAAGCAAGCAAATTTCATGGATTGATCGATCAACGGATACCGCCAACGCTACGCCACCACCGCCCGCATCAGATCACTGCCGATGAGCACGAATAAAACGTAAATAAATATCCACATCTCATTAATTTCTTGGACAGGAGCAGTGACGCTGAGAGGCTCTATGTCCCCCGGGGTACTGCCGGAACGTACCCTGGGTACGGTCCGGTATACCGAACGTATCCTGGTACTATCTAATATGCCGAACCGTACGCTCGCCTACGCTACTCCCTAACCGCGAACCCGAAACCCTAATCCGTACCGCTAATCTTAACCCTAACCATATCAAATAGTGACCAGGGTACGTTCCGGTATACCGGACCGTACCCAGGGTACGTTCCGGCAGTACCCTGGGGGACATAGACCCTACGAGCAGCAGTGACGGCGTCGTTCATACACGCGGGGAGTAGTACGTTCGTTGTGAAGCCAGATTCGTACACATAATATATACAGACGACGCTCGGCAATGATCTCTTAATTTAATAACCGAGATTTTGACAAATCCGTTAAGCTAACTAGACACCTGATACCATCTCGATTTAAGCATGATCAAAAGCACATAAAGAATCACATAGTTTGCGTCCTCGGGTTAATACGCACATGTACATTATCAAGAATACATAATAGAGATCTCTGTTATGTACGCTTGATATTATGTAACACCTGACAGCATCACACGTGAGTATCATTAGATGATACACTAATGATATCTCCATCAGGAGAACGTGTACGTATCACGAAGAGCCATACCATCATATCTGTCCTACGTGCTCATGATACTATCACGAGTCCATTATAGAAGAATTTTCTATTATAGACTCCTGATAGTATACACACGCGCGCGTATTCAAGTCTCCGAGATTCCTCTTCCTGCGTGATGCAATTACAAAAAAAACTCACCGGCACACGGGAAGCTGAGCGAGTGTTAATAGCTAATCAGTGTTCACAGCACACAGGCAAACTCCGCACGCGCGCAACACACGCGTGGCCATAGTAAAGAAAACCGATGACTGAATGCGGAGAAAAAAAATGCTCTAGCGGCCACAATCCAGGTCGACGCAACCCACATTCGCACGCGCTGTGGTTCGCATGGTGTCATTAATAAATTAATTACGGGCTAGGGTCGTTGAACCTATTGCCTACATACAGCAGACGCGTGTGCTTCGGTAGTAAGCCCATCTGTCGCGCACTATGGTAACGGGAGCGAGGTGTCACCGTGAGCAAGCGACACTCTTGACACGCTGCGTCACGTGTCGTGAGGGGAAAGGACAGAGTGCCAACACAAGATGTCACCAGCGAGACACACGTTCGCGACACGTGCTTACTCTTAGTTCTTCTTAGTTCGCATAATAATATTTCTTCTTAATCGCTTAATTGCTCATCTCATTACCTGTCATTATCATTATCATCATTATCGTCGTCATCATTATCGTCGTCATTATCGTCGTCGTCGTCGTCGTCGTCGTCGTCGTCGCCGTCGCGGTCTTTTTCTTTTTCTTTTTATTTTTCTTCTTCTTCTTCTTCTTCTTCCTTATCTTCTTTTTTTCCTTCTTTTTCTTTGTGCCACAATGGGCAAGACACCTCGGGAACTTAATCTCCCATTGTGAGATGAAAATAAGATTCCACTGATTAACAACACCTAACCTACCTCCCCTAAAAAGTAGCCTCCCCTAAGGCCACAATTAAAAAAATCTGTTTGCTCTCACCCAACCCAGGCTGAAAAGTTTGGGTAGGTAGGTAGGCTTTTTTTGAGGGCGGGCGTCTTTTTACAAATTCACCGTGGTGTCTACATGCTCAGGGTCTGATATAATGTATTGCCTACAGATTTATATAATGTACAGTGATACAATTTGTAAAAAAAAAGAAATCATTAAAATTGTTTGAGTCGGCCTCTTTTTGGCGGGTCGGTCGGGTGAGGGCAAACAAACAATATTTGTATTATGGCCTAAACACTAACAACCCCAACACTAACCCTAACACCCCCGAAGCGATCCTTAACCATACCGCGATTCATTCGTGCGCAATATTGATCACTAATTAAAATGGTGATATCGACAATGGTAATGACACCTACTAAGTGCACGAGTTCGCAACTACCCGATTGAATGCCCCCAAGGTTGCCAGGCAAAACAGAGAGTCAGCGGGGTGCAGATAGATTAGCTGGGAGATAGCAATCACCTGCGATGCACGTAAACCAGAACTATACCTGGCTCGATTCTCTCGTGCAAGAGATTCAAATTGAGGGGCAATCAGACGGCTTCTTTGTTCTGGTTCGCGATCTGCTCAGAGATAAAAGATTCGCCGCTTGATTCAGGGGAAAGGTCGCGTGATGTGTGGAAATACTTGCCGGGTGAGACTCACTCATCTTTCTTGTTCAGTTTATGCCATTCAGTCAGCCTTGGGCGACATCACGTGCCGGAGAGATTTCGCTTTGAATTTTAATTTTCCCGATCATAATTAGATCTGAATGCTTCACGTATAAGGTATCGCATTGCATTTATATACGGACGAAATTATACGAGCTTCTATTCTCATACTGTAGAATATCATGCCAATCACAGCTACATAGTATAGGTGAAACACCAAAAATGGGCAAAATAACAAACCATTCTAACAGGACATAACGGCATACCCATCACCCCCACACATATATACGGGAAAAATAGCCGTACCAGCTTAGTATATGTAAATAAAGATGCACACTTGGGTGTATGTCACCCATAGCTAGAACTTTTATTTTATCTGAAACCCATCTCGTTTGCAACCTGGGTACCTTGTGCATTTCGTGTAGCTTTATGGCATTCTAAAATCCCATCTTCGTTAAGGTTTTGTGGAAGAAGAGGGGTTCTTCCCGGATTATCGTTTCGAAGTTCGGAAGTTCGGTTTCTTTATATATGGCATCCAGTTTTCTGTAACAACTGGTTTTGAAGTGGTGTGGGGTTGAATAGTAGGCCTATGTATCAGTATGGTACTGACCACTTCACGAAGACAGTCGTGACATTAGCCGATTTAAAATTATTCTAGAAGTAATGGCCACACTATGTCCAGTACATATCATTTGTCCTTTCACCTGCAAGTTCCTCTCACGTCCAAGTGTTGTCTTTATTCACCTCTACGCCCATGGTTCGCATGCGGTGGTCATTGCAGATAATAATACAAGCAAAATGAGAAACGAGGGTCTATGCACGTAAATTATGAACATAAAACGTCTAGGCAGGTGCAGAAATGAGCCTCGGGCTAAAAGGCTGAGTGATGGTGACACTTCATACACAGATTCGGGCAGATGCACGTAGAAAGACGCTGAAGAGATGAGCTTGTAAGGGGGGCAGGAAATGGGGAGGTAGTGATACAAATAGAGTAGAAGAAAGATCACAGTGAGGAAAGTGAAGGAAGGAAAATGCTCAGCATTAATCAAATTGCAGGTGAGATGCAAAGAGCCGTCCATGTGAAAGGGTACGGCGCCACAACTCGGCGGATTTTTCTAATAATCGCTGAGTTATAAAAGGGCAGCTTTTCGTCCATTGGTACTGACGCTACTTTGAAATGATGCAGCTATACTTTACGCAACTACTCACACGGATTATCCTAGCTTAGGGTTATCATCGAGCGCTGTTGCATAAAAGGGCCGCATGTTTTCACGACCAAAAAGGCAAACTGTACAACAAGGAAGCTGACTGTGAACTGGTTTCTTACACTTGTATTCAGGATCATGTCTCAAGTATACGAGAAAATAGCCAAAGGCTTAGGTTACTCACTGAAATACATCTAACAGCCTTGCATAGACACTGTAGTAGCCCAATAGCACAACATCTTGGTTCAGTGATATACTGCATTAATCTCACTGCTATTACTACAGTTGTATTTTAACTAAATGTACATACGTTGAGCTTCACTTCGTATGACCATTCGGGGTGTATGTAAGATCTTGGCGCTGCAGCCACTATTGTGTTGCATACATGAGCATGTGTGCGTGCGTGCTCGCATTGGTGTGCGTGCGTGCGTGCGAGCATGCATCTGTTTGAGGTCGTGTGTGGCATTTTAAATCACTGCCAAAAACGCACTGAAGATTACACCACGCATACAAAACTTACGGTCAACTACCAACTGGCAAGCATCCAAGGATGTTTTAGCCGAGCGTTTTAACTGTTAGCTAAGAAATGGGTCACGCCTAAAGATGATCTATAGATTTCTACGCTCGCGCATAGGTAGCGGCACACATTCTCAAGGCAAACCACAAGCGTCCCGCAACTACGCACTTCGCCGTTTTTGAGGCCATTTCAGTGATAAGCAGCAAGCATGAGTCTGCATGACCTATACCTAGGGTTTTGTTTACAAACACACGACTTGTCACATGTTCACACTCGTGATGTGTTAGAGGTCACGGGATGTGCATGCACACACCGACGTACGAAAGAGCGATGGCGCTTCTAGTGGAGGCTTGATTTCATTCGTAAGAGAAAATCGCTTCGTGATTATAAATGACGGAAATTAATATACTTGCGGAAATGAAACCGGAGCGGACAAAGTCCAGAAGAATAACATTACCTCCAACTTCTTTTGTAACCCTCCACAGGGGTAGAAATTAACTTCTGAACAAGGGAGTCCACTGGACAATGTCCAATGCCCTCAAAATGAGGGAGTCTAAATTTCAAAACTAAAGATATTAACAATAACGCATGTGCTTATTTTGAAAATTCAAATGTGCCCCTGCCACATTTTCTGTGGATATTTGCGGAAAAAATATGGTAATTCCGCGAGGCCGTGCTCTGGAACCAGCTAGTTTGTACAGCAGAATTTTCAGGGAGTCACATGGACTCCTGCATATGTCAAATCAGGGAGTCAGACAGTAAATCAGGGAGCATATATATGTCTCCGGACTCGCGTTAATTTCGCACCCTGCTCCACGTACTCTTACAGTGGTTTTTACAAAGTCTTACGCATCGAGCGGCTTTACAAAACATACATATATACTCGGTGATGTACTCCGTACGAACAGGAATGTTAAAACTAAAAGGAATGCATAGCAGCAAGGCTACAGTCTGTGTTAAAACGTAGGTCTACACTATAACCATACGTCTTTCTTCTCACTGCATGTAACGGCGTCGTGCATTCGTAGGGTCTTGCCTTCACCCTCTCTCTAGTATGTAGCGCTGCGTCTGTGGTGCAGCGAGCAGCAGCAGCATAGGAAGGCCTAGTATAGTACTACTACTATAGGGCCTAGTACCAGTCTAGCTGTGACAGGAGTATATATGTAAAACGGAAAGCTAAAACTTGGTATATAGTGACTTACTCACCTAAGATGTTTCGCTCCTAACTCATTTATCGTCTGCCGTCGATGTGGTGACCAAAAATGGCTGGCCTATCCATTTCTTCCACGGGGCTAGTCGCTACAGCACGATGTTTGTTACAAGCCTGTGCCTAAGCGCCTCAATGTGCGCATTGGCATTGACCTGAAAAGAAATACGCACACAAATGGTCGTGAATCATCAACGCAGACGATTGGGGACATGTTTTCCGATGTACATAACATTTCCCTGTAAGTTACAATGAGCACAGACGATACGCGGACAGACCGTGGTTTTTGCCAACAAAGCAGTAAATAAAAATCACTACATATACGTTTACAGTCAGACAATATAGCAAATTGAAGAGTCATCCCTCGCTCGAGTTGAGTCCATATCACGTGAGCACATACATTAGTGACACAGGCTCCGCCTTTCCAGGTCCCATGTGTTCGACAGCGCATTGTGATTGGTCCACGCTTACATATTTGTCATACCGCGGCATGTTTGATGAATGAACTTCACGGGTGAATTCATTGATTGGATCGACATCTGCTTCGAATAACGCGTATTTGCATAATCTGCGTGAATATTTTTCTCCGCAGAGGTTAAATCATCAAATATTAATTTCGATAATTCCGAAAATTGTTGGTAATTCGCGCTTCCGAGCTGCTGCGGTCGAAATAAACGCACCGAACTATAATCAATCTTCTGGGAATATTTTCACACTTTTCAGTCGTTTCAAATGACGATTTATATCATTTTTTGCCCGGTTTCTAACGCAACGCTGACAATAGCGTAACTACTGCGACTGTCAGTTAATCGATGACTAGAAGTATAGTTATAGCAGTATCTGTGGCGGCTGGTTTTGTATACGACTGAAATAACCTGATCAGTCACCTCGACCACGGTTAAATTCGAGTCTCTGGCGATTGACATTTCCGCTCGAGTACGTTCGCACACTACCACTGATTGATCATCACGGTGGACGTGGCTGGATTATGTGTGCGGTCGAACTGCGGGCATATCTTGCGCCATATTTCGCCGCTCTAATTGCCAACAACAGCCACGCGTCGAATGAAGAACGACCCGCGAGCACCTAATCATCTCCTATATCTACATCTGTATAAATACGAGCAGAACGCGCGCGGTACACGCTTGAGCGGACGCAGCGAGAACATGCAGAGGTTCGCTGGCAATCCAATTATATCGGGAATACATAATGTGTTTATTATATTATGTAGTCCTGATTATATCCGTCGTGTGCATCAATGAGGAAGCAATTCGTGTATAATAACACGAATTCAATAATATACGCATCGGCGCATAGTTTAATACTATAACAACACTATGCGTGCTTTATTTAATAATAACGCGTAGGTATGTATATGATTGCGGTAATGCGGTAATGACTTATCATCCTGTAGGTGCGTGGGCGAGTAGATATAATACGCTATGTTTGATCAGGATTACCGCATTCCTGCATGTCTACGTTTATTTCCACGTGTTTGAATCGCGGAGACTGTCTAATTATGAACGTGCTGAAGGCGCTGAAATCGCACAGTTCTCACAGGGTTGGAGCGCTGAAATTAACAGCGCAGTTATCAGTTAATTGAAGCTCAAATAGCACACTTGTGATCAGATTGATCAAATAAGAGATGGCCCCCCGTAGGCGCTTACAATCTCGCATGCTGCGCGAGCCACTGGTCAGTTTCATTGCTGGTCGTTTTACGCATAGAGATATGATACGCATAAGATCGTTTTATACACAAGAGGATCGCTATGATTTTACGCAGGAATATGACGAGTCATGAGTCTTATCTGTAGCAACACTGCTTCCTTTAGCAGGGCGCGCTCTGATTGGCCGAGAGAGAGAGGAGAGAGCAGGACGCGAGAGAAGAGAGAGAGAGAGAGAGAGAGAGAGAGACAGAACAGACACACACAGAGAGAGAGAGAGAGAGAGAGAGAGAGCGAGGAGAGAGAGAGAGAGAGAGAGAGAGAGAGAGAGAAAGATATATATATATATATTATATATATATATATATATATAGAGAGAGAGAGAGAGAGAGAGAGAGAGAGAGAGAGAGAGAGAAGAGAGAGAGAAGAGAGAGAGAGAAGAGAGAGAGAGAGAAAGAGAGTGAGAGAAGAGTGAGAGAAAGAGAGAGAGAGAGAGAGAAGAGAGGAGAGAGAGAGAGAGAGAGAGAGAGAGAAAATATATATATATATATATATATATATATATATATATATTATATATAGAGAGAGAGAGAGAGAGAAGAGAGAGAGAGAGAGAGAGGAAAAGAGCGAGGAGAGAGAGAGAGAAAGAGAGAGAGAGATAGAGTGAGAGAGAGAGAGAGAGAGAGAGAGAGAGAGAGAGAAGAGAGAGAGAGAGAGAGAGAGAGAGAGAGAAGAGAGAGAGAGCAAACGCTCGGCGCAGTTATACGATCCCGGCTGCCATATCACGCATAAACGTGTAAGGGTTGTAGGTTGCAGGGAGGGGGCTGCACCAAGAGTAAATAAATAAAAACATATTAAATTTAAACATTTTTTAAATAAGTGTAAATAATCATGTTGCGCTCCGTAAACCTTCCGTTCGACACCAAGCTCCGCTACACTATGGATGGTGAGTGGAAATTTTGCCCCTTCCCTCGTAAATTTTGCCCGTGCTTTTGGATTTGCTCAGGTTACGGTACCGCATACGCTCGATATGTATAAATAGAAGGTCAGGGAACGCTGCGATTATTTATTCACGCTTTGCTGGTTTAGAACATTTTGAATAATGATCATAACGTTATATTTGATTTGGATTCCGTGTAAGTGATTTGAGATAATAGGGTCTAGGCGGTCGAATGAGTTTGCATGCAGTTTGCGAGCTCTCTTAGCTTAACCAAAGCGTTTTAGTTCCCGAGACTGTCTAGCTGTCTGTATGCCGTCTGTCTGTTTATCCGTCTGTTCGTCCGTCCGTCGCGTCAATCGCGACGGTCCGTCTGTCCGTCCGTCCGGTGCGGCGTAGCCGAGTAGGCCGATCCATGCCATTATTCCAGGTGACTATTCAGGTGGCTGATCATCGTAAGTGAATCCAGCCCCACCTTTTAAGTCTATCTAATTCTATCCAGTTCAATGGTACATGCCAATGGCCATGACCATCATGGGCCATTGCCCATAAGCTCCAGTGTGAGCCATCCCAGTCATGCCATGGCCATGCCCGATTGCCAGCCCATCCATCCATCCATAACCATACCATCCATACCCACTGCCATCCGATTGCCATGACCATGACATGACCATTGCCATCCATGAAGCATCCATCCGATAGAGACCCGATTACCGATGCGCGAATCAAGTGATTCCAATGACCATGGGGCCGATTCCAATGCAGACGTCCGTGCGCGGTCCGTTACCGTCGCGTCACTCCGTCCCGTCCGCCGTCTGGGCGTCCGTCCGTCCGGTCGCGCGCGCTCGTGCCGTGCAGCGCGGCCCGTCCGGTGCTCGCTGTCGCGTGAGCCGGTGCGCGGTCCGGCCGTGCGTCCGTTCCGTCCGTCACGCATCCACCAAGATCGCCAATCCGGCCCATGCCATCGCCATGTCCATTCATGGTCATCGGCCATGCCGATACCAGCCGATGGTTCCAGTGCCATCCATCCATGGGAGCCATCGGCCATCCAGTGCCCATGAAATTCGATGTGCAGTGGTCAATGGCCATGCGCGATGCGGCGCATCCATCTGCCCATGCGCCATGAGACCATACGCCATGCCATTCGATGTCCATTTGATCATGTCATGCCACCCCATGCCATTACCATGCCGTCATGCGGGCGCGCCCCATAGCCAGTCCATTGTCATGTCGCGGCCATCCATCCTTCATGGTCTATGTCTATCCAGTGCGGGCCCGTGTGCACCGTTGCCGGCGTTCCGTCCCATTCCATGAGCCATCCATGGGAGGATTCCAGTTGGCCCATCCGATGAATCATTGCCCCCAATTGCCGATGGACGAACCAATAAATACCTAAGCCATCACGCACTGGCGCCATCACGCCCAATACCATCGTTGCATGCGCGCTGAACACTAGGTACGGTACTTCAACTCCCTCGGTCTATTTACTATGAATTGTAATATCATTCCCTCAGCAATAGCGGCGCGGATCTCATGGTTTTTGGTATTACTCAATTAGCGGCGCTCTATCGTACAATTGGGACATAGATTACGAAAAATTAGATGGGCAGTTAAGCCTTGACAACTATTATTTAACATGCGCTGTGAGGTATCATGCATCAGTCAAATAGCGTTGATGTGGGGCCGCTCAGCCTACTCCCGGCATCACATTCATATATAAATTCCAGCTTCGATGTTTAGGCACGCAGTCATAACTTATATGCGTACCCGACGCCGACATTTGTATGTAGAGAACTGAGTATATCCGCCGTTCGGAAAAATTCTAGTGCTGCATTTGCATGTATCGTATTATGTACTGGTTAATGTATTGTTTATGTATGTATCTCTGTAACCTATGTATCGTATGCCTCACTGGTATGGTATTGTATTGGTTCATGTATGCTATAAATGTCTATGTATGCTGATATGTACTGTTCATAGTGAATGATGTATGTTATGTTAATGTATTGTATGCTATGAATATGCTATTATGATGCGAATGTATCGTATGATACTTATTGTAATGTAAGTGTATGGTATGCTAGTTATGTTATGTAATTGTAGGTAAATGTAGTATGTATGTTATGTAATGTATTATGATAGTAGTGTAGAGTATCGTAAGTGATGTATGTTGAGTACTGTATGCTATGACTTTGTTATGATGAGAAATGGTAAATGAATGTATTAAGATATGTGTATCATATGCTAATGTATGTATGTAATGTAGCTAATAGTTATAGTAGTATGATATTCTTGTATCGTGTATAGTAATTAGTATGTATAGTTTATGCAATGTCATGTAATGTAGTCGCTATTGTATGATGGTTATGTATTGTATGTATTAATGTATACTGTATGTTATGTATGTAAATGTAATGTAATTATGTATGATAATGTATTACTGTAGTATGATGTATTAATGTATGTAATGTAGTAGTATGTATGTAATGTAATTGATATGTATGTATGTATATTATGTATGTATGTTATGTATCGTATGTATGTTGTATGTATGCTAGTATGTTAGTGTATGTATGTATGTATGTATGTATTTGTATTGTATGTATGTAATGTATGTATTATGTAATGTATGTTATTGTTATGTATTTGTATGTATCTTTGTTTATGTATTATGTATGGTTTAATGTTTTATTTTTTAAATGGTTAAAAAAAAAAATAAAAAATGTTTTTAATTTGGTAAAATTTGTTTAAATGTTGTATGTATGTATTATATGTAATGTAATGTATGTATGTATGATAAGGGGGGGGGGGGGGGGGGGGGGGGGGGGGGGGGGTGGGGGGGGGGGGGGGGGTGGGTATAATGTATGAAGTAGTATGGTAATGTATTATGTAATGGTATGCTAATGAATTGTAATGTTATGTAAGTATTAGTATCGTAATGTATGTAAATGTATTATGTTATGCATGTATGTATGGTAGTATGTATGTATGTATGTATGTATTGTATGTATGTATGTTATGTATGTATGTATTTATGTAATGTTTAGTTATGTATGGTTATGTTATGTAGTGTTATGATATGTATGTAGTTATGGTATGTATGTAATGTATTGTATGTATGTATTGTATTTAGTGATGTTATGTATTGTATTGTATGTAATTATGTAAGTTATGTATGTATTGTATGTATGTATGTAATTGTATGATGTATTGTAGTGTATGTTATGTATGTATGATGTATGTCTGATATGTATGTATGGTATGTATCGTAGTATTGTTATGTATGTGATTGAATGTATTG
Organism: Priapulus caudatus; assembly: GCF_000485595.1. NCBI lineage: Eukaryota > Metazoa > Priapulida > Priapulimorpha > Priapulimorphida > Priapulidae > Priapulus > Priapulus caudatus. The sequence goes on along the minus strand of NW_014577670.1, from coordinate 113,487 downwards.
TATAGTATTGCTATGTATTAGTATCGTATGTTATTGTATTGTATGATGGTATTATGCTATGTATGTATGTATTGGTATGTTATGTATTATGGGAGTATGTATGTATGTATGTAATGTATGTATGTATGTATGTTATTAAGTATGTATTGTATGTAGTAATTATAATTATTATGTATAGATTATGTAATTATCGTAATGTATGTATGTATTATGATGTAATGTATTATGTGTATGTATGTATGTATTTATTGTTATGTATGTATGTATCTGTATTGTAAGTATGTATGTATGTAAATGTATTATGTATGAGTATGTATTATGTATTGTATTGTATGTTATGTATGTATGTATTATGTATGTATGTATGTTATTTATGTATTATGTATTGTATAGTATCTGTATGTTATGTATGTATGTTACTGTATGTGTAGTTAATGTTATGTATGATATGTATATTGTATTATGTAGTATTGTATGATATGTATGTTATGTATGTATGTATGGTTCCTGTTATTATGTATATGTCTGTATGAGTATGTATGTATGTTATGTATGGTATGTGATGTATGACTATGTATGTATTGTATGTAAATTCGTATGTATGTATTGTATGTATGTATGTTATGATGTTATGTATGTATGATATATTGTATTCGTATGGTATGTAGATGATTGTTATGTATGTAATGTTTATGTTACGATACTGTATGTTATGTTATGTAGGTATGTGACTGTATGTTAGTGGTATGTAGTTGTTATGTATGTATGATGTAATTGATATGTATGTATTATGTGTATGTGTATGTTATGTATGTATGTATGTATCGTAATGTTAT
>NW_014577670.1:92018-111584 GCF_000485595.1 Priapulus caudatus | reverse complement strand
ATGTATGATCTGCTATGCTACCTCTCTCTCCTGTCCCTCTCTCCTGCTCCGTGTTGCTATGTTTGATTCAATGTACTGTATGCTAATGCTATTTATGTCCTGTATGCTCTGCTCTCCGTATTTATGTATGTATTGTTGTAGGCTATGGTATGTATGTATCGGTAATTGTATGTCAGTGGCTAGTATCTCCTACTGTATGTACTGTCTGTCATGTCATGTATGCTATCGCTTGTATGTATGTACTGCTATGTATGTATGCTCCATGATATCTCCTCTCTCTCATGTAGTGTTGTATGGTATGTATTGTTATGTATAGTATGTATGGTAATGTATGATATGTACTGTATGTATGTATGTATGTACTTGTAATGTAATGTATGTATGTATGTATGTATGTATGTATGTAATGTATGTATGTTGTGATGTATGTATGTATGTAACTGTATGTATGTATGTATGTATTGTATTATGTAATGTATGTATGTATGTATGTATGTATGTATGTATGCGGATGTATGATATGTATGTGGATGGTATGTATGTATCGTATGTATGTTGTATGTACTGTCATGTATTGTATGTATGTATGTATGTATGTATGTATTGCTATGTATGTACTGTTACTGTATGTAATGTATGTGATTGTATGTATGTAGGTATGTATGTAGTATGTATGTTATTTTTAGTATGTATGTATGTTGTATGTATGTATGTAATGTATGTATGTATGTTATGTATGTTTTATGATGCAGTATGTATGTATGTATGTATGTATGTATGTTATGTATGTATGTATGTATGTATGTATGTATGTATGTATGTATGTATGTATGTATGTATGTATGTATGTATGTATGTAGTTGTATGTATGTATGTATGTATGTATGTATTGTATGTATGTATGTATGTATGTATGTATGTATGTAGTGTATGTATGTATGTATGTATGTATGTAGTATGTATGTATGTATGTATGTATGTATGTTATGTATGTATGTATGTATGTATGTATGTATGTATGTATGTATTATGTTGTATGTATGTATGTATAGTATGTATTATGTATTGTATTGTAGATGTATGTATGTATGTATGTATGTATGTATGTATGTTATGTATGTATGTATGTATGTATGTATGTATAGTATGTAGTATGTAGTACTGTATGTATGTATGTATGTATGTATGTATGTATGTATGTATGTATGTAGTATGTATGTATGTATGTAGTATGTATGTATGCTATGTATGTATTGTATGTATGTGTATGTATGTATGTATGTATGTATGTATGTATGTATGTATGTATGTATGTATTTTGTATGTATGTAGTTTGGTATGTATGTATGTATGTATGTATGTAATGTAGTAGTATGTATGTATGTATGTATGTATGTATGTATGTATGTATGATGTATGTATGTATGTATGTATGTATGTATGTATGATATGTATGTATGTATGTTATGTATGTATTGTATGTATGTATGTATGTATGTATGTATGTTAGTATGTTTATGTATGTATGTATGTATGTACTGTATGTTGTAATGTATGTAGTATGTATGTAGTATGTAATGTATGTATGTATGATATGGTATGTATGTATGTATGTATGTATGTATGTATGTATGGTATGTATGTATGTATGTATGTATGTATGTATGTATGTGTATGTATGTATGTATGTATTATGTATGTATTATGTATGTATTGTATGTATGTATATGTATGTATGTAGATGTATGTATGTATGTATGTATGTATGTATGTATGTTGTAGTATGTATGTATGCTATGTATGTATGTATGTATGTATGTATGTATGTTATGTATGATTGTATGTATGATGTATGCTGTATGTTGTATGTATGTATGTATGTATGTATGTATGTATGTATGTATGTTGTATGTATGTATGTATGTTATGATGTATGTATGTATGTATGTATGTTATGTATGTATTGTATTGTATGTTATGTATGTAATGTATGTATTATGCTATGTATGTATGTATGTATGTACTGTATGTATGTATGTATGTATGTTGTATGTATGTATGTATGTATGTATGTATGTATGTATGTATGTATGTATGGTATGTATGTATGTATGTATGTATGTATGTATGTATGTATGATGTATGTATGTATGTATGTATTGTATGTAATGTATGATATGTATGGTACTGTGGTATGTATGTATGTATGTATGTATGTATGTATGTATGTTTATATGTATGGTATGTTGTATTGTTGTATGTATGTATTAATGTATGTATGTAGTATGTATGAGTTATGTATGCTTATGTATGATTTATGTATGTTGTATGTATGTATGTATGTATGTATGTATGTATTTTTTTTTCTTTCCTATGTATGTATGTGATGTATGTATGTGATTGTATGTATTGTATGTATGTATGTATGTATGTATGTATGTATGTGATGTGATGTATGTATGGTATGTATTGTATGTATTGTATTGTAGTGTATTATGTATGTTGTATGTATGTATGGATGTATGTATCGTAGTATGATATGTATTGTATGTATGTATGTATTGTTGTATGTATGTATGTATGTAATGTATGTATGTATGTATGTATGTATGTATGTATGTATGTATGTATGCTCTGTATGTCATGTAATGTATGTATGTATGTATTATGTATGTATGTATGTATGTATGTATGTATTAGTATGTATGTATGTATGTAATGTATGTTATGTATGTATGTTGTATGGTATGTATGTATGTATTGTATGTATGTATGTATGTATTATGCTTTATGTATGTATGTTATGTTATGTATGTTTTATGTTAATGTTTGTAGGTTATGTTATGTATGTATGGTATGTATGTATGTATAGTATGTATGTATGTATGTATGTATGTTGTATTGTATGTATGTATGTATGTATGATAGTATGATATGTATGTATGTATGTTATGTTATGTATGTATGTATGTATGTATGCTATGTATGTATGTGTGTAGTCATGTATGTACGTATCTGTATGTATGTATTATGTCATGTATGTATCGTATTGTATGTATGGTATGTATGTCTGTATGTATGTATGTATGTATGATATGTATGTATGTATGTATGTATGTATGTATGTATGTATGTATGTATGTATGTAGTGTATGTATGTATGTATGTATGTATGTAATGTTGTATGTATGTATGTATGTATGTATGTACTGTATTAGTATGTATGCTATGTATGTATGATAGTATGTATGTTATGTATGTAATGTATGTAACTCTATGTATGTATTTCATGTACTCGATGCTCATGTACTGTATGTACTCTACTGCCTCACTGTCATGTCTGTCATGTACCTCGTATGTCCTGTATGTACTGTCTGTATGTATGTACTCGTACATGTATGTATGCTATGTACTGTTATGTATCTCATGTACTCTGTCTGCTCTGTATGTACTGTATGTCATCGTAATGTATCTGCTCTGTATGTCATGTACTCTCCATGTCATGTATTACTCGTCCACTCGCTACTGTATAGTTGTATGTATGTTATGTATGTATGGTATGTATGTTGTTGTATTGTATGTATGTAATGATATGTAGTATGTGTATGTATGTATGTATGTATGTATGTATGTATGATGTATTATGCTATGTGTATGTATGTATGTTGTATGTATGTAAGTATGGTATGCTATGTTGTATGTATGTAATTATGTATGTATGTATGTAGTGTATGTATGTATCGTATGTATGTATGTATTGTATGTAGTGTATGTTATGTATGTATGTATGTATGTACTGTATGTATGTATTAGTGATGTATGTATGTATGTATGTATGTATGTATGTATAGGATGTATGTATGTATGTGGTATGTATGTATGTATGTATGCATGTATCGATGTATGTATGTATGTATGTATGTATGGTATGTATGTTATGTATGTATGTATGTATGTATGTATGTGTGTATGTATGTATGTATGTATGTATGTATGTATGTATGTATTGTATTATGTATGGTATGTATGTATGTATGTATGTAATGTATGTATGTATGTATGTATGTATGCTATGTATGCTATGTATGTATTGTATTTATGTATGTATGTAATGTATTATTATATGGATATGTATGTATGTATGTATGTTATGCTATGCTATGTATGTATGTATGTACTGTTATGTATGTATTTGTATGTATGTATGGTATGTATGTATGTAGTGTATGTAATGTATGTATGTATGTATGATATGTATGATTATGTGATGTATGTATGTTGTATTGTATAGTATGTAATGATGTTGTTTTTTTTTTTTTCTATGTATGTATGCTATGTATGTGATGTATCGTATTGTGTTATGTTGGTATGGTATGGTAATGTATGGTTATGGTATGTATGGTTGTATGTATGGTAGTGTATGGTAATGGTATGATAGTGGATAGTGTAAGTAAGGTAGTGGGTATGGTGATGTAGTGTATGTAGGTAGTGTAGTGGGATGTTAGTGGTGATGGTATGTGATGTAGTGGTGAGTTATGTATGGTATGTATTTGGTAGTGTGATGTAGTGTATGATGTATGTATGTTGTATGTATGTATGTATGTATGTATGTATGTATCGGTGTGTGAGTGAGTGGTATGCTATTAGTATGTTATGTTGTATGTAGTGTATGTATGTATGGTATGATGTATGGTATGTATGTATGTATTGTATGTACTGGGTATGGTATGTAGTGTAGTGTATGTTATGTATGTAGTGTTGTATGGTTGATGTATGGTAGTGGCATGGTATGTACTGGTATGTTGAGGTATGTACAGGTGGGGTATGTTGGTATGGTATGTATGTATGTAGTGATGTGATGGTTAGTATGTATGGTTGTATGTTAGTGCAAGAGTAATAATACCTGAGTGTACAAACGCGACAAACGGGAAAATAGTGCTATTTCACGACAAATTATTCTACTTTGCCTCGCGAGGTCTAGTAATAATTTCATGGTATTTGCATTTAAAAGCAGATTGCTTCTTGCTCTGACTAAACCAAGACCAACCGCCTTGTAATCACGGCATACCCTAGGCGGCACCGCCTCATCGCGAACCTTCCTCAAACCTCCCCTCCCACCATGCCAAACGCGGCTCGAATCGACTTACTGTCCCCGATCCTTCACGCGTTAAGCATTTGGCTATCGGATTCCGTCACCGCTTGGACGCTGTAATTTGATGTCACATGCCCAAATTTGCTACTCTTACTAGCTGCTTGTAGAGACTATATTAGAAAGAAACATTGCGGCCTCCATCATGACGGGCATTAGCCGTGCTAGAAATAATGCGCGAGATAAGGGCATAGGCGATGCCCCGAAATGTCACGCTCCACCCTCATGGCAGCCTGCACCCGAGAAATCATTCATAAAATTATGGGCGAGAAAAAAACGAACTCTCACGAAGCACGTCTTAAGCGCGTTGAAGGATGGGACGAGAAAGTGTGATGTCGAGGCCGGCGTTTGGCATGTGGAGGGGAGGTTTAGGAGCCGATATCTCCGCGCTAGGAGTTCTATTGAAAGCGGTTCGTTTTTGTTTTAGACGAGCAAAGAATTCTGCTTAATGCCGGATACCATGAAATTGATTATAAGTCGCAGGCAAGAGCTAAAAATGTTGCGTCGTGACAATAGACACTATTATCCCGTTTTTCGTTGTACACTTAGGTATATTAGCTCTTGGTATGTATGTATGTATCATATGTTATGGTATATGTTGTATTGTATGTATGTAGTGTTGTAATGTATGTATGTATGTATGTATGCTATGATATGTATGAGTAATGTGATGTATGTATGTATGTATGTATGTATGTATGTATGTATGTATGTATGTATGCTACTGTATGTATTGTATTTATATATGTATGCTATGGTATGTATGATGTATGTATGTATGTATGTTTAATGATGTATGTAGTGTAATGTGTGTTATAGTATGTAATGTATGTATGTATGTATGTATGTATGTATGTTGTTATGTTATGTATGTATGTATGTATGTATGCTATGTATGAGTGGCGGTGTGTGTGTGTGTGTGTGTGTGGTGTGTGTGTGTGTAGTGTATGTGTGTGTGCGTGCGTGGCGTGCGTGCCGTGACGTGCGTGCGTGAAGTGCGTCGGTGCGTGAACACCCACTGTGGAGAACGTGCGTGCGCTATGTGTGATGTGTGTTCGTGCGCGCGGCGCTGTGTGACTGCGTTTGTTGATATGTTTTGTGCGTTGATGCGTGTGCGTATGCCCTGCGTCGCGCTGCGGCCGTTGCGTCCGCAGTTGCGGTGCGTAGTGCGTGCGTGTGTATGTGTTGGAGCCTCAGACCTACCCGTCAGTAAGACGGAGAGGCATTATGATGATATAGGGCAGGGCGGTTCCCGTAGTAGGGCCTTACTCGGTTCGTACGCTCGGAAGGATAACCGAAGATGTCCCAACAAAAGAGGCTCAAAATGAAGGGTCACAGATTATTTATCGGCCCCGAAAATCCTGCTCTAAAGATTTCCAGGCGGTTAGCACACAAATCCTACGAACCGCGGAAACTGTGCTTCGGTGGAATTCTCCCGCCGGACCGTAAACGCGCAGTGAGCCACCATAGCACTAATACTAATATGATAATATAATGATATAATATTAATATAATATATAATGTAATAACTAAATAATAATAATAATAATAATAAAATACATAATAATTAAATAATTATAATTAACTATTAAATAATAATAATAATAATAATAATAATAAATAAAGTATATAATAATAAAATAATATAATTGATCTATAATAAATTCAATTATCTCTCTCTCTCTCTCTCTCTCTCGCGCGCGCGCTCTCACTCTCTCTCGCTCGTTGTAAACTATATTTTCAGCAAAACAATATATTTTGCTTGGCAGATACTGTGCATACATATGTGCACACATGTGCTGTCTAAATTTAATAATAATTTCAAGGATAATGTAGCTTTATTCATTTGATAAAGATTGAACATACAGTTGCATATGTCACGTAGGACATATACTGCCATCTGTTGGCTGATTTGAATTTGTTGCTCTTACGTCAACCGGGGCCAGCTTGAATCGTCATCGGGATTTATATTTGATAACAGGCTACTACGATGATTAGTTACTCTCTTTTAAAACTATAATTTTAACAAAATAATATTTGATCTTGCAGATACTGGGCATGCGCGAACACAAATATCCCGCTATGAAACAGGAAAATGTGTTACCATGTTTGGTTCGACTAGAAAGAGATTCTGATGAAGATGAAGATGAAGATGTGACCACTGGGGGTAAATGGGTCCCTGAATTAAAAGTATAATTTCACTAAAATTCCACTTCATTCGCTGTATAACTGCTGTACATACAGCTGCATATGTCACGTCGAACACATATATGACTATCTATTACAGGGGCGTAGCCAGCCTTTCCAAGAGGGAGGATTCCTTCCAAGAGGGGGGATTCCTTCCAAGAGGGGGGATTCCTTCCAAGAGTGGGGATTCCTTCCAAGAGGGAGATTCCTTCCAAGAGGGGGGATTCCTTCCAAGAGGGGGGATTCCTTCCAAGAGGGGGGATTCCTTCCAAGAGGGGAAATTCCTTTCAAGAGGGGGGATTCCAAACCTACTATATACTAATAAAACTTCGTTAAAATTTTCGTTTCATCCTTTTATATACATACTGTATTAGATATGCGCTATTTTGATACAAACATGCAGGAAAGATTCCGGAATGCCTGGAATCAACCCTGGCTACGCCCCTGTATTATCTGATTGAAATTTTATTATTGTTAGTTGAGCCAGAGACACCGGAGACATCGGACATGATTTTTGATATCAAGTTGCTTAAGGCGAGCATTTGCGCTGTCTTTTATAACCTAAATTTACGTCATCTTCTCTCTAATTTAACCTACTTCTTTCATTTAAAACTACTGATGGGTATGCGTACTTTGCAATCAAATTATCCTTTGAACAAATTATCATCATATTTACTCGAGAAAGTGTTGACATGCTGCTGCATATGTCACATCATGGGAAGTAAATCTCCATCTATTCACTGATTTAGTTTTTATTAGAGCTACACTAGTCGGGGACACCCAGACCAATGTTTCTCACCACAGTTTTGCCAGAGACCCCGCCAACTGCATCATGCATGCACTGGGTTACTGCCGCTGAAGGGGTCGTTGTCGTATCAGGTACTGCAGATATGTACCCGAGGTATACATATATGTATACACAAAGTGTACCAGACTTGTACTACAGAAGTGTACCCTAACCATAAACCCTAACCCTAGCCCTAACCCTAGCCCTAATTCTAACCGGTGACCCTAACCTTAAACATACCTCATATAAAAATATAAACATAATGCTAAACAACTTAAAACTATCTCGGGTACATATCTGTAGTACCGGATACGACAACGACCCCATCTGCGTCACTGCCACGCTTATTGAGATATGACAGCCGCTCTCGTGGCGGCGTTCACAGAATTATATATACCCTAAAATGCACACACAATCCACACTTTACGATGCTAGACAGCTGCCAACTACTGACATTTAAAGTTGACCTCCTATGCACAGCTAGTAAAACTTAAAACTGAAAGTCTAGCCATTCTCGGAAATTTATAAATCTTAATTAGTTCAGGGCAGATATCTCGCAACCCTTGAACTCCCGCTCGCGACCGCCCGGGGACTGAGAACAATATATTATATATAATATTGTTCTCAGCCCGGGGTCTGTCAGAGATTATATACTAGTTAAACTATATATTATTATATATATTAATAGACTATATTAAATTATTATAATTATTATGTTACTATAATTATTATATATACTATATTATATTATATTACATTATTACATATATACTATATAATATGATTTTATCAGGAGTGAATAATAATAGATTAATTATTATTATATTATTATTATTATTATTATTCACTCCTGAATCCTGATATTATGTACTTATATTATAATATACCAGGGGTTAATAATGTTTATCATTATGTTTAATTGCACATATGTAATTAATAATGTTTATCATTATTAACTAGTGTCTCTAATACTGACTGTGACGTGGCCATAGATGTCATAAAACACCAGATATATAATATCAGGAGGAATTTGTTATTATTAACCCTGATAATATATAATATCAGATAATCATATAAGCACTAAGTATGTTTTATATCAGTCTACATGAACGTATCTACACATTTCTATGTCTGAGACCCTCAAATTTTACCACAACCTAACACAGGTGGCGCTAGTTGTGTCCCTCAGCTACTGGAGTATGTCGTGAATTTATAACTGCAAGGTAAAATTAAATTACTCATTAAAAGAAGCAGTGATGATAACATTTATTACATTGCATAATGTAATAAGGGGCTTAGTGTGGTGCCGATATCTGGTACGATAACATTTTGGCATTAACAATGCTCCTTATCACGGTTGATGTTTGTAGTTGGTGCACACACTGCACTCTGCAGTGTACTGACTACCTACTGACTATACTGTATGCACCTGTCAGTGTCGACATCAGTGGCTGTGTACGCACCTGTGCAGTCACAGGCAAGGCATCGCACCTTTTCAATAATACACACATATTGTATTTACTTCCAAACTCTCAGTGTTTATGTATTGTCTATCGCAATTTCCTGTAAATGCAGTTCAAATGCTCCTCTACGACAAACAATTTAATCGCACACACAATGAATGATTATGTACAAACTCACTGAAAGATCAGTCTATATATTTCTGTGACTGAGTGTGTGAAGGATGGCATATATGACCCTACAAAATTCTTTACAAGATCGGAATACAACAGTACTCGTGGCCATAGCCTCAAATTGCTCACTCCGCGTGCACGACTAGAGTTAAGGAAATATTTTTTTCAGTTTTAGAGTAAAAAATCACTGGAATAACCTGTCAGAAGAAGCAGTACAAGCTAAATCAATTAACTCGTTCAAAAGCCATGTGGATGAATATGTAAGGATGGGGGTTTATACAAGACGGTAGTCTTCCTACTCTTCGATCCACTCCAAACCTACAGGTGAGGGGGGTGGAATCAGGTAAATCGGGTAAATATGCGTGCTGTAAAATTTTGTGTTTCAGAGGATCATCTGAACTGCATTTACGGGACACTACCAATAATTAATACTAATAGGCAAACGAGAATATAGATAAACATCATGACTTTATTAGTAAATACATTTAGTGTTACAGGGTGCGAAATTAACGGGAGTCCGGAGGCAAATACTCCCTGATTTACTGTCGGACTCCCTGATGTGACATATGCAAGAGTCCATGTGACTCCCTGAAAATTCTGCCATTCTAACTAGTTCGTTCCAGAGCACGGCCTAAAATTTGGCAGATGTGCAACCGCATGAATCTTAAAAATAAGCATATGCGTTATTGTTAATATCTTTAATTTTGAACTTCAGACTGCGGACTCCCTCATTTTGCTGCGGACTCCCTCTTTTTGAGGGTAGGGAGTCCGTTGGACTCCCGTGTTCAAAAGTTAATTTCTACCCCTGGTGTTTATTGATCATTATTTTATTGGCCATTTCGGACCAACTACATCTAAACAACCAGCACTGTTGTTCGTAGAACCTAGTTGCAGAGGCGAAGTGCTACACGATTTGAGCTAGTATCTATCTAATTGTTATATGACCCACTTGCACCTTTTGTTTTATAGTTGAAATAGTGATGGTGTCAAAGAGGAAGTCACATGGGTTAGACAGCACATCGGCACCTACCAAGTCTAATGCAACACTAGACCATGCAGGCTCTGAGAAATGTGGGATTTCACGGTGAGGTGACCACGATGTTCACTCCTTCAGTAGTGCTGGTTAATACGCATGGCAGTTTTATTTGTAGTGCAATGCAGGACACATTGATTACATATATATGCGTATAGATATGGCTGTGCTCAATGTTTTTGAGTTAGGGGGAAAAATCGATTACTTGTGTTTTGTTTTTCAGCAATGATACACTAGCTTTGTGTAAACCCATAGCTATTCGTTTGACATTCATTGTGTCTGTCGTCGGTATTGCACTATGGTGCAGTGGCAGATCAGAAGAACTAATCACGTTTGTGAAACAACAGGAAGTTGTCATCAAACGAGCACAGACAGTGCCTTGCTCAAAAGATTATGACCTAACGTTATATAAAGGTACCACTATAAACACTAGTTGATCATGGTCTTGTGATAATTCATAATTCATATGCATTACTGGAGCCTAGATCTAAATTACAATATATGTGTTATGAGATTTTTATATGCAATGTCTTTGTAGGTTGTGCACCAAAACGATGTGGAAGAGTTGTGATGGATGGACTTGTCACATCCAAGGAAGCTGAACATCTGGTTGAATTAGTAGAGAGTGCGCTGTCTTATGGTGGTTCAACAGGCGGGGTGAGAGCATTCACGATCATTGCCGAGTGTTTTTAGTGGGTTATCTTCAAGGACTCTCATTTCTCTTTAGTGACACGACATTGATATATATCTTTGTGGCATATGATTCATTAGCAGGATTGCTTTTAGTAGCAGTAGTATTATAATTTTCAGATCCTTTTCCTTTCCTACAGTGTTCATCCAGTGCTTTGCATAGCTAACTGCACATTCGTTAGTTTCTGTGAGGTCATCTTCAGTGCACGGAGCTAGGAGTTGAGTGGGCAGATAAGAAGATGATGCATTTCTGGCAATTTTCAGATGAAATAAAAATACATGAGTTCAATGTACATAAAAAATGTTTTCAGGCATCCATATTGGATCTGCATTCTGGAGCAATGTCAAAGGGAAATGGTTTTGTCAATATTTACAGGTATGGGTCAACTCAGTTATGACAGTAGTTTACATGTGAATACACAAAATTATATATCCCAGGACGAATGACGCTTCATGTCTTTAGGAGTGGATAATAACAAGGTTGTTTGTTTTTAATCACTCCTGATGTCTTGCATATGATATTGTCTAGAATTCTGGATACAGAAAAACCAAGATTTTAAAGCCTACTTTTTAATGTCAATAAGCTATTGTTTTGCAAATAATGCGTAAATATGCATAGATCTGTATAAAATCTTCAATTGATACTTACAGTTATTTAAAGAAGAAGAAATTGGATCAGATATTTACAGATGATGACTTCCTACTTTACACGTAAGTAATACAAAATGTATAACTGCCATCCCAAAATACACAAGGAACCCCTAGGTTTAGTATTATCCTGGAAACTCTCATGCAGTGCTTGTACATCATGTAGGTCCAGTCAATAGGCTGGACAAGAGAAGGAATAACAAATAAAGTTGGTCAAAACGAAGTGTAGTTACTCCAACCACAACTCAAATGAACGTGTCAATGACACTGTAGCTCACCTTTGGTGTGATAGAAGAGGGAGGGGGGATATATAAAGCAGGAGTATATATGGGAGAACTCCCATTATATAGCATATATCTCCCATTATATACTCTTGCATGATAATGATAATATATGAGTAATTTTTGATGTGAAAATAAATGGTTCAGATCTGTTGGCATACAATCTGATGGCGTTGACCGTAGGCAGACACTGAAATGCATAGTGAAATTGCCCAAATCTACCTAATTTGCATAATTTAAAAAATGTATAAAAACCCGTGTGATATGTTTTGGGGCCAGTCCTTATTCATTCACATACCAGAATTGAGCAAAATCCGTTGAACCTGAACTGACTTATGGCCCTTTCCATTTTTGCCAAAAAGTGGACGTCGCTCGAAAGTAGGTCGACTGGCGTGCTCCAAAATAGGACGCTCAAACCTCTCCCATAGGAGTAACAACTGTATGCAATTTGAAACATGTGGGTCAAACGGTTCCTGAGTTATCGTTGACTGTAGCCAAATGTTGACGGACGGACGGATGGACGGACGGACGTACGACACCCCATGGCAATAGCTCATCTTGACGATGTCAAGGCGAGCTAAAAAGCACCTACTTCAAAGATTGCCGATTTTTATGTGCATTTATTAAGTTACATCTTGCGTTTCTTTATATATAAACATTAAATATCCTGATTGTTTGCTTTGAAATTGTGGTAACATTATTCTGCAGTTGTCACGGTAGTGTATTCTACAATGTTTCGTATTCCAGACAGATAAAGAACCGAATTCGACAAGCAATCGCAACGGAGTTTGGAATTCTGCAAGAGAACTTGTACCTTACAAAGCCGACGTTTTTCTCCCGCATGACAAACGCAACGGCAAAGACAATCCACGATGAGTACTGGCACGTACACGTAGACAAGGTAAGGACAGGGGGCGCCACTGCACACCATCTGCAGAGTCAATACGATTGACAAGAGGCGAATATAGTGATATGTAGCTTTTTGTTATCTAAATTTTCGTTTATATTCGTATTACTTCAGTATTAATACTGGCTTACGTAGTTTTGCTATCAATTGGTCCGACGGGAAGCGTATGAAATTTGCAAATCTCACATGTCAGATACTCGAGGAGCGAAACCGCTAGCCCGTTGTCGCAATTCATGAGATTTACACGGTGGCGTGGCACCCCCATCCCTAAATTTGGTCTCGCACGTCACAAGCCTTGGTCCCTCGCTCAATCATAAAGGCATACTAGGCCCATTGATTATGCAATGTTGACGAATGCCACAGTAACTGGCACCTTGTGTAGTTAATAAGTACATAACCTTATATCCAAATGCGTATTAGTTTGTCCAATATCACTGCTGGTTACTAAGAAATGTCTAATTGAAATCCGCAGTCCAAGAAATCAGTTGTTTACAGTTTCAACCCGCTGCCAGCGAAGCGGATGTGATACAGATTTATAGTGCACCGGACATTTTCGCACACATGCTCGGCCGTACGCAATGCTATCATCAGTGATTTCGTAAACATGGACGCTCGTGATAAGGAACTTTTTGTCAGGGCTGTCCATGTGCGTCCGTGATTAGTACGTGTTTTACTCCATTTCCATGTTTAGTCCGTGGCTGTGGTTACATCTGCCGCTGACATCTCCATTTCATCTGGCATCCAAACCATACGGGCCGCACAAATGTTTACGTTATCGCTTGACTCCTGGATGACATTTACGGCACGTAAATGAATATCAACAACCGATTTCAAGTCTTGCTTGTAATGTAACCAGCAGTGATATTGGATAAACTAATACGCGTTTGGCTATAGGGTAATGTACTTATTAACTACACAAGGTGCCAGTTACTCTAGCATTCTTCAACATTGCATAATCAATGGGCTTAGTATGGTTCATAGGGTCTATGTCGTCCAGGGTACTGCCGGAACGTACCCTGGGTACGGTCCGGTATACCGGAATGTACCCTGGTAACTATTTGATATGGTTAGGGTGAGGGTTAGGGTGTAGGCGACTCCCTAGACTCGTTAGTGGAGTAGGCGAGGTACGGTCCAGCATATTAGATAGTACCAGGGTACGTTCCGGCAGTACCCTAGGGGACATAGACCTTATGAGCCCTAGTATGCCTTTAATCCGTGCTTCAGGAGACGTACGGTTCGTTCTTCTACACATCGCTGCTCTACCTGACCAACCACAACATCGACTATACCGGCGGCCGCTTCATCTTCAACGACGCAGATGCAAACCGAACTGTGGAGCCAAGAACTGGTGACTAATCTTACTTACGCTCATAGAGTCTATGAACCCCAGGGTACTGCCGGAACGTACCCTGGGTACGGTCCGGTATACCGGAACGTACCCTGGTAACTATTTGATATGGTTACTTAGGGTTAGGGAGTAGGCGTAGGCGACTATAGTATAAGACTCCCTAGACTCGTTAGTGGAGTAGGCGAGGTACGGTCCGGCATATTAGATAGTACCAGGGTACGTTCCGGTATACCGGACTGTACCCAGGGGGACATAGACCCTCTCAGCCTTACTTACATAGATGGCTAGCATAGTCGCTCTGGCACTATGTATTAGTGTAACTTGTACTGTACATGTTGGGCGATGAGTTAGAGTACACTGTACGTAAGACAAGGAGTGAATAAAAACAATTTTTATAATAATATATTTATGATAAAACGACATTTTTATGATGTATTTATAATAAAACGAATTTTTTTATTCACTACTGATAATAAGATGATTATAGACTGCATCTCGTTTAACTCAGGTCGGGTCTCTTTCTTCACGTCTGGGTCCGAGAACCCACACTTTGTGGAGAAGGTGACTAGTGGAACACGCTATGCAGTTACGGTCTCCTTTACCTGTGATAAAGACCAAGCAATCAGGGACCCGACATCGGAGGCATTTCAAGACTAGGGTGTCCTTCAGGCTTGCACAAGTAGTGATTCGCTTACTAGTGCTAAAGAACATTCCTGCGTGAAATTTGTTTTTAGTTTGTCGTAAAATGTATTGTTATGATCGTGTATTTATGGCATCTATAACAATATTTTGGAAACCAGGGGATAGTTTTCATCATATCGTTGCATTATTGTGATAATTAAGTTTGTTGATGATTATTTTAATAATTGTCTTTCTGACCAATCTCGTATTTTTTTACCACAACAATATACTTACTGGTATTGCTTGTGCAACAGTGTCTAAAGTAAAGCTAACATATCTTATAACACTCGTACATCGTAATTTCCACAAAAATATACGATTGAAATCTGTTACATCGCGTTGACACGGTTACCTGATGATGCCACTTGATTCTCACAACACCGTCCCGGTACTTTTCGATGGCATCTTGAATTACGCAGTAGAGATGTACCTCTCTAGAACCACTACGTCACACGAGATGCATTTTTGTCTGGTGGTTGCTTATTGCAAGGGAATTGTTGCTATACGGCAGTGTCACATTGTTATTTGCCATTTTATATACCATAACAGCCAAAAAACCATTGCAATTTTTATACTGGAGTAATCAGTAACATATTTCGCTATATTTGTCTCAGTTGTGCAGTTGTTTAATATGAAATAATTCCTTTAATATATCAGTACAATCAGGAGTACAATTCTTATTGTTAATTAACAAGAGCCGCAGAGCGACTGGGCTCATCTGAGGTACATTTGACCTATCCTGCCGGGACATTCTTCTCACTCTGTTCCGATAGATGGCGTGCATACAGACTAGGTGCAGGGAATAGATAATCCGAACTAGTTGCTACCTTCGTTTAGCCCATATGCTGTTATACTATCAGCCACCCACTTGCGAGGTAGGCCTATTTATAGTTGGCCTTAATCAAAAACAGACGTTTGAGTAAGTGCTATTCACATTGTATTCCCAACGTACAGAATCTCATATAGAGAATGAAGTTCATACATGATTTAAGGCGCGTAAACGTTGTTCAAGTAAATTTAAGTCTTCCACGATCACACAAGTACCATCAAACACAGTTCAAACCTTTGTTAACAGTCAACAAATCCATGTTTAACCCTCCTCTTGAGGGTCAACAGGTTATCAGATACTTACTCTTTGCACGGCAGTGGAAAGCACATTTCATGGTCCTTTCAATAAAGTGTTAAAAACGGTAGGTCAGCGCTGAAACAAAAAAGTTTCTCACTGTCCATTAGGCCATGTCCTCAGAAAATGTCTGATATCTGACCTTTCCCCCACTGCCCTTTGACCTCCAATTTCGCACTGGTGATGGGTTTCCTGCCCCTCACACTATACACCGAATATTAAGAGCATAGGTCGAGCCATTCAGATCTGTGCCTAAATTAAGGCGTAAGGGGGAAATATTCCCCCTCCGTTGACACATTTTGACCTTTAACCCCCAAATTGGTCATCCCCGAGTCCTTTTCACGATCCCCCCATCCCAAATATCGTGACCGTACGTTGAGTGGTTAAGATATGTGCCCAACTGTTGACAGACACACGGATCACGGACGAACGCTCATGCGATTCTACAAGCTGCATCCGACTTCGTCAGATGAGCTAAAAAAATGCATTATGATTGAACTGTACCTCATTGTTTCATTGTGTAACAAGCTTTTGAATGGTGTGGTTTTACACACGTTCACAGTAAATAATTAAGCCGATTATATAAAAGCCACGAAACTAGATCAAGAACATACATACGTCATTACTTTACACAATATTAAACCTTTATTTATTGAGATATTTTACGGCTTCAGTACACCAACGCGATTGCTAGTAACGATGTTAATTAGTGCAACATGCAAACATTTCGTTAATCATTTTGTACAACTAGATCAACTTTCCCGGATATTATTGGGACCAAATCTGTCATCAGCTCGTAATTTGTACAGTCATAAATCTACAATTTTTAAGCGGTGACACGAATAAATGTTAAACGAACAACCAAAATGTGCTTCAGTAGTTTCATATTACAAATTTTAAATATTTACGTTACTTGGTCGAGCAATTACCGGCGGCTGCACACATTCCGACGTGCCTCTCTCTACCTGTTGAGCCATTGCACAACTCCATTCAATGTTGCCAACCGTACATTATTTAACGATAAAACCTGACACTGTAAAACGAGACGAAAGTGCAAGAGGTGGCTGAAGCAACAATAGCAGACTACGTGCACCTTAGCAATTCAGTTTAATAACATATAGCAAGACACTGAAACGAACAAGTGACAGTGGACACACAATAGCTTCATAAGTTCTGCGAAAATGTTACAGATTTGCACCTCTCTAAGATAAGCAAATCAATTTATACATGTACAATCACTGGGCAGAGATGTATTTAGGGCCATTTCTTGTGCAGCCCTATTATTTCTCGTCAGACAACCACACACTTTCAACTTTGTGCGATTTCCATAATGTATACAATATATGTGAAATAAATGGGAACATATTAAAATGCTGCTGTTAAACTTTCGCCAAGATAAGCGTGCCACTTCGCTTCCCTGCCATAAAAATGCTACTAGCCTGCTGGAGAGTACACGAATGCAATTTTTAACTTTTGTTACTATAACAAACTAGTAGTACTACTACGTCAAAGAAATTATCATTGATGTTAAGGTTAAAGCTGTGATAAGCCACATTATGCTATTGTAAGCATCATCATACATGTTCAAATGGTCAAGTAATTAGTAGTAGTAGTTCATTTCATTTTCAAGATACTTTAGTTAAGAATGGTATAAGAACATGCCATAAAACATGGCATGTTCTTATCACGTTTTATTCAGTTCCCATGGCTCACAACTGTTAATAGTGCTTCGTATTAAAATTGTCAATTTGTGATTTTGTGAAAAATCTGGCTTATCGCAGCTACGAGTTCATTAAAAAATTTGAACTAAAATGTGAAGACGGGCCTGCCATCTGTTAACTAAATAAACTATTGAAGCACAGAGCACTGTGATTATAAAGAGCGTGAACGAGATTGAGACTACAAAAACCGTTGTCAAACTTGGGGAATGTACTAGATCTTCTGCAAGCCCCCCTCCCATCTTCAGGGTGCTGGGCAACTGGCTCCCAGCTCCATCTGGTGGCACTCCTTGGAACTGCTTACTACGCACTACATAAGGCCGGCACATCAAAACCTCGCGCTTGATGCATAACCTGTCAATGAAACGGATACGGTTGTAATGATCCACATTCTACATACTTGCCGTGACATATCGATTCGGTACATAGCTAGCGGCGCGCGTGACTGTCTTTACCGTGATGCAGTGCTCTCGCCCCGGACTCCATTTGCTGGAGACAGCCATACTTACCACTCTTCTGTTTCGCATGAGACTGCTGCTACTTATTGACCGATATGGCCACTGCACATAGTCGAGCGCCTTCCACGCCGTAACTTACTACGCGCGGCAACCAGCTTCATCTCACTCTGTCAACACTGCACCACTTGGTAACGTGAAGGCCCAAGGTCACGCGGAATGCGCCCAAGGTCACGCGGAATGCGCCCCAGCTCATGTACGGGAAGTCTAGCCAAATGCACTGCAGTTGCAGCGAATAGGCTTGAACTGATGTAGGTACTCGAGTTTAACTAGGCCATCAATGTCACAGATAGGTGCAAGCACGGTCACCTCATGCCTGTGGCGCATTCGGCTGTTGATGTGGATCACAACTGAAGCCAATACTGACCAGCACAATATACACTGGTCAGCACTTTCATTGACCGATCATGCCAGGAATCCATTGTGTGGAAGCTGCACACGCCACGCCAAGAATGCTCCAACACTTCCACAAGTGACATACAACTAACCCCGGTCTTTTCACTCAGCACTATTTAATCGCATACACCGACAGACACAAAAACTGGAATGTGCTTTCCTAAATACGACTAATCATGAGAACATTCCGACTTATGGTATGATCAATAATTGTGCCAATTCAACAATGTGTACTTGCATGTACGTATTACAGGGAGTCCTGTACAGGTATGCACGCAGCAGCACCATGCCTGCATGCGTACAGCACTGCCGCAGCTGTTGTCTACATGTGCAGCTTTAATTAGCACATAGATAATAGCATAGATCTTCACTATAATATTTCGCAGCTAACTGTGAAATTAATATACTTATATAATATATATATACTGATATATGATCAGTAATTCTACAAATTCAGCAAACATGGGTA
>NW_014577670.1:77740-91993 GCF_000485595.1 Priapulus caudatus | reverse complement strand
CACGCATGCAAAAACGCACGCACGCATGCATTTTCGCTCGGCCGTACGCAATGCTAGCGATAGTACAGTACCGTAACAGTAGCTCTGATTGTAATGAACGTGGAATCCACGTACGAATCACGGACGCTCGTGATAATGAAGTAGGCCGTGTTGGGGGCCAACGCTATGGGAGGATTGCGGACTAACCACGGCCACAGACTAAACATGGAAAGCAGACGGCACTACGCGTATTTACGTATATTGGTCAAACGAATACACCTGTGTCTGAAATTGAAGACATGTGGGTACCCGTTCATTAGCACCCATGATTATTTACTTGTGCCTCACTACCGAGAATACACCCAGAGATACATTCTACTAGCTCATTAGTCATATATAAGCATTCCGGGACAAACAATTCTCTGCTAAACACACGTAGCAACATGTGACGTTGCCTAACCGAATTCGAGGCTATTTTGCTTGGCAACCAATTTAGCGTTGGCACCAGATTACCAGATTTACGGATTTCCATTAGACATTTCTTAGTAATTAGCAGTGATATTGGACAAACTAATACGCGTTTGACTATAAGGTAATGTACTTATTAACTACAGAAGGTGCCAGTTACTGTAGCACTCGTCAACTTTGTATAATGAATGGGCCTATTATGCCTTTAACATATAGGGCTATCCTACCTAGTTTACATTAATGTACAAGCTTGCGTAAATAACCAGGGTAATAGTGTAGAACATCTACGATAGATAAATGTACGCTTTCACGCATTAAACTTGGCCACACTGTCCCCGACACCAATGACGTACTGGATAATGAATATACACTATGCCAAGTTACACAGCATTCTACAACAACACGCAATTCCAACTGCCGACTGCAAAACGCAATCATCTACTTCTTATCCGACGATACTTTGTAGCCATTTGATTGTGCGTACTGCTTTGCCATCTGCTGGTACATGGACACAGCTTCCACGGTAGAGGCTACGCTCCTGTGTGGGGGTGGTGGTGGGGGAGGGGGCGCCAAACTCTTTGGTGTCAATGTGCTGGCAGGCCTCACGCCACTGCCAAAGCTTCCACCGTACATATTTCCCACTTTGTTACTATTACCCTGGCCAATGGCTGCACTCAGTAGCGACTGCGGAGACGAGGATTGGTAAGCACTACTGCTACTACTACCCGCAAGCAACGACTTGTGCCCATCTCTGCTTCCCTTTTCGACATAAGCTCCGGAATACGTCTTGCTGCTACTATGCCCCCTATCATAGCTTCTATCGCTAGCTGCATAACTACTTCTATGTAAGTCTATGTCTCTACCTCCTCCTCGACTGCTGCCGTATCCTCCGCCCCCGAAGCTACGTCCACTGTATGATGACCCGGAGCTACGACCTCCTCCACGACTGTAGCGATTTCGACCTGCGAGCAAAGAAAAGCGAACATCAAGCAGCAGGCTTTACAGAGCAGCGATAATAAAAAACAACAACCCAGTGCTGTCAAAACTACTGACACGAGGTCACACAAAATGCTGCTGCAGCGTTCCAAACTACTCCTTCCTACTGATCGTTTTTATAAGATCTCGGACCATTTCTAAAAATGATATGAATTTCAGCCAAGATCCAGGATTTCAAAAACAAACATCTCGGCAGGCACGTCAAACCTTTTCCCGTTTATGACGGGTCGCCCAGTCAACTAAGATAAGAAACACCAATAGGGCACAGACGCAAGCATGGTTCGCTACCACCGTCAAACAACAGACACAAAAAGTGAGAGACAGTGGAACCCGATTAGAACGGACAGACACGACCGACGAGCAAGCGCTGTAGCTACCTCGGCATCTTCGTCACAGAAAAAAAAGGCAACGAACGGACATGGAAGACGGAGGACGAGGAAAAGGGGCGACGGATGGATGGACGTGAGACACACTCCACTCACTTCTGCCGCCGAGGGATTTGCCCATCTCGACGAGCTGATACAGCTTTGGATTGACGACCTGCTTGGCCTCGTTGAGGACAGCAACGAGATCCTTCGCCTGCCGCATGTTCGACATCGTGAAGAACGTGTACGCGGTGCCCGTGTTGTTGCAGCGGCCCGTGCGGCCGATGCGGTGCACGTAGTCCTCAGACGAGTTCGGATAGTCGAAATTGATAACAAACTTAACGTCCTCCACATCTGCAATTGGGCGAAAGTTTGCCGTGTCAGTGACGAGTGTCGACGAACACTCTCGCGCGCTACTTTTCGTCTCGGACGCGTTGTCAGAAACAGCGCTAGTTGTGACATCACGAGTATAGGCGGCTCAAACTTTTTGCACATAAATTGCTGGTGTGCAAAGGTTATGCCATCTTACCCTTACGATAGTCACAACTATTTATGTCTCTGACAACGGGCCTCTGGTCTCCACACGGACGGGCCGTTGGGAATACCGTAAAAAGCCAAGTTAAATTATTTTCGGGCAGAGAAAAAAATCAGTTACCACTCTTGCCACACTGACACAGATCCCTCCCCGAAACCCCAAAACATGGAAAGCTGTAAGGAAGACGGAACACTTCAAATTAGTTCAATGTAAAACAAACTAGCACAACCCCTTGCCTAGCATTTTAACACTACTGTTATGTTTTTTGTTTCTGGCATCTCACTGCAGTGCTTACCTGGTTTCAAGTGCAAATAATTCGACCGCGGCTGCAATGCACATCTCTCTCCGGGTTTGATCCTTTATTTTATAATTACCAAAGCGGGGCCCGCAGCAGTGACGCCCCAGATTGACGACAACTAACGCGGGCCTCCCAGACAGCTTTATTCATGCTAGCGGCTAAACAGCCCCATCTGCTCAGACTCTTTCTCCGTAGAACTAGGTCCTGGAGCGGCCGATGGCTAATCGGCTATACAAGTCTGTTAGCTCAGGAGGCTGGTCGTGCGCACACAGCCAGTCACTGTAAAGTTCCTGGACACTTGCACGCACACACACACAAGCATATTCGCTTGGATGCCGCCCTCTGACAGATGGTTGTTGTCTGCTTGCCGATATATATATATATATGTGTGTATGTTTTTGGCAGGATCAAACGACATGACTTCGAAAAGTCACACGGAGGTATGCACATTACAGTTGGCATTGAAACCGTGCTGCTGCTAGCAGCGCACATAGCAACATCTTCTGCTGCTGCGTGCGCAGACATGATTCGCGGGCCAGCCGTCACGACAGACGCAATAAGTTCCGAATGGCAGCAACTGCCGTTTCCGACCCCCAACAACCTGTTGCCGCATCGATGGTTTCCACGACGACGAGTGAAGGACGAGCATCCGGACATGACATGGCGTTGAGAGGGCGACGATCAATTCACACACTATATTGCGACCGCACGGCATTCCGCACGAGGGTGGGGCATCGTACACACTACCAGTTTGTGCCCAATGGGGGACCTGTGCAATTTCCATACAACACAGGATACTTGCTGCTCTACCTAATGCGCCAGTTCATTTGCAATATATCTAAACCCTTTGAATCTCAAATGCCTTCAGTCGCGAATTGGAGAATCGGGATAGCAAGCCGGTCATCGCTAAACCGAACACTGCCTATCAAGCTTATTAGCTCTGAACTTATCAAATATAAATCAGACCTGACATAGAATATTTAATAAAAAGATGAAAAACTAAAAAATTTTTGTGCATTAAAAACTTTGGCTTGAAAATTTTTAAAAGGAAGAAACAAAATGGGTTCTTATGTGAGCGCTTGCTACTCTTAGCTGCAATCAGGCAGATTGCTCCCCCACCACTGCACGGGCAACTACAGACAACCTAGGTCTCGGAGAAGCACGAGTTGATGGAACCTCAAAGCAGCAAAGCGTTCTGTCATCACATCACATCCCATCAGCAGTAGCCTGTACGTGTCGCATCCGTTAGAGAACACGCCGCACGCGGCCGTAGCGCGAGCACACCGGCGCTCTGAGAGCGGACCTGTACAGCTCTGCTGATGACGTGCGCGTGCGCCAGCGCGACTAGTTCCACCAACTGCAATGCCCCCGCGTTTCGCATGGGGCTCCTGCAAAAAGAGAGCAAACTGCATTGAAAGCGGCGACTAGGCCTCGCCCAGCTGCGCCCGCGCACGACTCCACTGACGCCAGGAGCTGCACGGTCGCAGCGTAGCCTTGCCCCTAACCTAATACTCAGCATGGTGACGTAGGCAACAGCTACCAGGGATACAGAAATTTGAAGTTCCGCCCAGAAATTAGACTGCTGCGCTACATTCGGGAGGGAAAAGCGAGGAGAGTCACTGCCAATTACTATGCATTTGATAACTAGGCTCCTGGCACTCAAAGGGTAAATATTTCCGACTCACGCATTCTAGCTTATAGTTACTGCCAAAGTGGACCTTATTTGGGAAGGAGGGGGGGCTTTGGTGGAGGTGCACACGGAACCATCTGGAGGTGTCCGCACTTCCTCCCGGAAGGATTACACGATAGCAGCCGAGCCGCAGTGAATGCGTGACATCTCGCATCCCTCTCTGCCTTTCCTTGGTCATGCCTGGGGCCCGCCGCAGATTCACTCTACAAAATACTCGAAAAGTATGAGTGGAGAATTAGTCTCATGCTCACAGATCACGCCCCTGGCAGTGCAACAAGCCCTGCGTGGGTGCACACTCGTCTGTTGGCCTCTACCGGGTGCCCTTTCAATCCCCCATCGCCCCACTCGCAACCCAAACCCCATTCCCCCTGACTTCCCTCCCCCCACCCTCTAGCAAAATATACACAGAATCGACAACGAATTGCATTCGAAAGCCACACGGAATCGCGACTGCACGTCTTCCTTAGTGCTAGTCACTGCCCATCTCTACGATGCCGCACTAACAGTAATTAGTCAGTTATTAATCACTGGAGCCTCAGGTGACCATGCAGAAGCTTGTAAGCAAGCATCCCACTGAAGAGGCGCGTCGCATGATCGGCAGGTTTCGATGCAATAAAACCACAGCTGCCTGGCGCGATGCCAGAAAAGCCGCACTGTACAAACCTAAGCCACGAGCAGCAACGTCTGTAGCCACCAGGATTGGTGCGCGACCCATTCGGAACTCTGAAAGGTAAACGATGTGGTGTGGTTTGTGACGATGTCATATTATTCATGGATAATGCTCTCTCACTTCATATAGAAACAAGTCAACAGAATACACAGGGTTAGACACTAACCATTTTAGTTCAATAGTCCACAGGACTAGTAAAAGAAAAAATGTTCTAGTCCTTCCAAGATTCTACTAGTCCTGCCGAAGGACTCTTACTAGGCACAAAGTGATGAGCATTGTGATTTGCCGGAGGGTAGGAGGGTGAAGCTCCCCTTCTGCTAGGGGTACAGGCGGTCTTCCCCCGGGTACAAGGGGTCTCCCCCAGAAAGGTTTTGTAAAAGACATTCAATTGTATAAAATATACGTAACTTTGATATATGGATCATAAGAAAACAAATGTTGTTCCCAGCGCCTTGTATCGGCTATCGCCGTAATGAACCTCTGGCAGGCCTTGTCGGTGAGGTAAGTGCTGCCGACATCCAACCCCTTGGCCTTGTCAAGCTGGCACAGCTTGACATAATCAGTGTAGGGTCTGCTGTTTTTTTTCCAATAGCATGTGCATTTCTAATTAGGATATTCAGTTTTGCTATTATGGCCTTGTTCATTAAAGTTAGTGTTTTTGCCCCCACTGTTTCGTGAACAGGCATGGTCCTTGCATTTCTTTTTGCTATGATCTTTATGTGCCCCTCAGAAGCATCATGCGCTTTAACAGTTTCCAAACGATAGGTTGTAGTGCCGGTGAAAAACTACCAGACATACAGCCTGCACCACAGGTCATGCATACCCTTGGCCGGTTCATACTCTAGCCACGGGTATGACGATTTCCACGCTGGCTGGAACGCACGCATCCTTATATCATATATATGCTAGCCATCTAATTTCTCCTCCTGTGACTTACGTTTGGGAGGTGGAGGACGAGCTCCGTCCAAATACTTCCACATAACAACCTTGATGTTAGTATTGGATAAGGATGACCTCTTGTATCACTACTATAGATAACTATTTGTATCGACTGCTTCAAGTAAAACACGCATGCGATGTGGTTGCGATGTAAATACCTCGCTATGAGAGCGTATAACACATTAGTTGTGTCATTTATACGATCAGACCATTTGTTCTATGTCAACAGCTACTGTCAAGCGATCGATCGGTAGACTGGTTCGTGGCCCCTTTGTTTAACAATGTTTGTACTGTCATAGGCAGGCTTTCATTTTTAAGGGGCGCGATCGCGCTCGCGCTCCACCGCGCACCATAAATTGTGCCATGGTGCGCGCATCATCGCGCCTCATAAAAGTAGTTGAAATCGCGCACCAAAAGTCTGTGTATTATGTTCAGGCCTCGACGCTTATTTTCAGATCTGGTTGTCCTGTCGGGCAACAAGAAGCAATTTTTACTTGTCCGAATTTTGATTTTACTTGTCCAAAATTTACTTGTGCAATCTATGAGGCGTTAATGTCCTCTTTTGGTTCAGTGCATATCATATTATCAGGAGTGTATAATCATTAAGAGACTATAATTATAAGATAAAATAGATGATATATATAGATATATATACATATATAACATATATAGATGAGATGTAGACATCTACTATATAATAGTGGAAGGAGCCGAAGTGTCGTTTTACGTATCTCCTCCGAAACCGTGCCGCGTGTGCTCGCGCGAATCGAGCTGGGCGCCCCTTCTGGAGCGTCCCTAATACATTCCGCTACGTTAGAACGCGATTTTTCGACGTTAAAGTGACTTTTTTCAGGCAAGTTTCCCTAAAAAGTTATGTGCGCCGAAGAAACTTCGGCATTCATCGGCGAACCCGCACCAACTTTTAGATCGCGCAAAATCCGCATGCAATGCAGTCCAAGCAGAGTGAATTGACGTCTGCTCATCGCAAACCCGCACCAAATTTTAAGATCGCCAAGTCCGCATGCGCAGTCCAATCACAGGCATGTGAATCACCTGCTACCGCAACGTGCACTGGTGTGTGCGTCGGTGTGTAACAACTGTACTGTTATGTATGTATGTATGTGTGTGTGTGGTGTGTGGTGTGTGTGCTGTGTGTGTGCTGTGTGTGTTGTGTGTGTGTGTGTGTGTGTGTGAGAGTGTGTGTGTGTGTGTGTGCTGTGTGTGTGTGTGTGTGTGTGCGCGTGTGTGTGTGGCGTGTGTGTGGCGTGTGTGCTACAACTGTACATGTATGTATGTATGTATGTGTGTGTGTGTGTGTGTGTGTTGTGACGTGTGTGTAGTGTGTGTGTGTGTGTTGTGTGTGTGTGCGTGTGTGTGTGCGGTGTGTGTGTGTGTGTGTGTGTGTGTGTGTGTGTGTATGTATGTGTGCGTGTGCGTGTGCGTGTGTGTGTGTGTGCGCGCCCGTGTGTGTGTAAATGTGTATGGGTGCGCGTGTGATTGTGCGTCGCGCATGCCGTATGTGTGGTGAATGAGGTGTGTGCCGTGCGTGCGCGGCGTGTGTGCAAACATTTGACAACGGAGAGTGTGTAACGCTGCCGCGCTTACCCGGCTCCCAATGCTCTACATTTTTAGACGCCGTTTCGAGTTGTCTAAGAGCACACACATACCCACACTATACATGCCATAAATATTTTGAAATTGTGTTAAAATATTAATGCTGTTTTCTCACGGGTTTTAATGATAAATAGCTATACTAAATGTAGATTAAAGGTATAATAATAGCATTTATTAGGTGGGCCGTCACCTAGCATAGCAAGCCACACTAACGCACGTACGGCACGCACGCACGCCCACCGGCACGCGCACACACGCACACACCAAAGCCATTGCGGCTGCGGTGTATATAAACAGCCAATCACTGCCGCGCACAGCTGTGAGGCGAAACCCCAACGAGAGACGGCTGCAGTTGTATGTGTGTGTATGTGTATGTATGTGTGTGTGTGTGTGTGTGTGTGTGTGTGTGTGTGTGTGCGTGTGCGTGTGCGTGTGCGTGCGCGTGCGTGTGCGTATATGTGTCTGCACGCCCGTGTGTGTGTAAATGTGGTATGTGTGTGCGTGGGTGCGCGTGTGATTGTGCGTGCGTATGCCCGTATGTGTGTGAATGCGGTGTGTGCGTGCGGCGCGCGCCGGTGTGTGTGATGGTGTGTTGTGCGCGCGTGTGTGCAAATATTTGACAACGGGAGGTTATACCCGTGCCGCGCCGTCCACTGACTTTCAAGAAAATATATCTTCCAAACTACTCAATACATTTTTTTTCAGATTTCAACTTATCATTCTGCTTCTGAACCAGAATAATCATTCTTCACAAAAATAATATGTAAATAAGTCAAATTTACTATGAAAATCACCTCAATTTCCCTTTTTTTGAAAAATTACTCATTTTAAGGTAAAATTTTCAGATTTATATGATATATTAGACAACTTTTTATAAAACAAATCTATTGATATATGACTGCAGAGTGTTAATATGTAAGTATTATTCAGTTTACTGTAAATAATCTCCAACTAAAAGTAGAGAGATAAATGGTATAAACCGCCATCCTCAAAATCAGACCACTAGCAACCGTCTGTCTGAGACGGTGTAATAGCACTCGCGAGCCGGCGGGCTTAATACGGCGTCGATTGTGTGCTTTATTTAAGATCGCCAACTCGCCATGCGCGTCCAATCACAGCATAGGCAATTCACCTGCTACGCAACGTGCCACGGTGTGTGCGCGCGTGTGTACAATGTACAATGTATGTATGTATCGATATGTGTGCTGTGTGTGTGTTGTGTGAGTGTGTGATGTGTGTGTGTGTAGTGGTGTGTGTGGTGTGTGCTGTGTGTATGTGTGTGCATGTGTGTGTGTGTGTGCGTGTGTGTGTGCGTGTTGTCGTGGCGTGTGTGGTACAACGCTAGCATAGTATGTATGTATGTATGTATGTATGATGTGTGCATGTGTGTGTGTGTGTGAGTGCTGTGTGTAGTGTGTGTGTGTGTGTGTGTGTGTGTCGTGTGCGTGTTTGTGCGTGTAGTGCGTGTGTGTGTGTATGTGTGTGTGCTGTGTGTGTGTGTGTGTGTGGTGTGTGTATGTCGTCGCGTGTGCCGTGTGTGTTTGTGATGTGTGTGCGGCCCGGTGTGTCATGATAAATGTGGTATGGGTGGCGGCTGACATTTTTAGGACGTTTCGATATGTTTAGAGAGCACAACACATACCCACAATATATATACCATATAACCTTTAAATTGTTGTTAAACTAATTCAACGTGCTTTCTTCTCAGCGGGTTTTAATGATACTGTAGCTATACTTAAATGTAGATTAAAAGGTATAATAATAAGCATTTATTAGGTGGACCCTTCCCTAGCATAGCAAGCACACGCAAACGCCCGCCGACGCACGCACGAACGCACGCACGCACACGCGGCGACCGCGCACAACGCACACACCAAAGACATTGACGGCTGGTGCATAACAAGGCCAATCACTGCCGCGCCAGGTTGTGAGACAAACATTTAAGACAACCCAAACGAGATACGCTGCGAGTTGTATGTGTTGTGTATGTGTTGTGCGGTGTGTGCGGTGTGTGCGTGGTGAGGTGTGTTGCATGTGCGTGCTGCGTGTGCGTGTGCGGTGTATGTATGTATGCGTGTGTGTGCTGTGCGTGTGTGTATGTATGTATGCGTGTGTGTGCGTGTTGCATGTGAGGTGTATGTGTGTAGCTGAAAATTGCGTATGTGTCGTGCTGTGGCGTGCGCGTGTGATTGTGCACTGCCGACCATACCCCTGGTGCTGATGCTGGTCGAATGCTGTGTGGTGCGCGTGCCGGGCGTGTGTGGCAAGATATTGACACGGAACTTTGAACTTATTAATAATGCTTCGTACAGAATGATATTTTCAAAAATAATTCTACAATAAGTGAAATGGTGTACTATGAAATTACCCTTTCCTTTATTTGAAAAATTGTATGCTAATTTTAAGGAAAAATTTCAGATTTATATATATATTTTAGATACTACTCTTTAAACAATATTGATATGTGACTCAGCTACATATAGTATTTACTGTACAAATTACATCCTCAACTAAAAAAAAAAAAAAAAAAAAAAAGGAGAGATAATGGTTAAACGCTCCAATCACTACCCCACTCAAAACCGTTGAGAGGACGTAATAGCTAGTATATATATATATACACTCCTTGATATTGTTTTGGCCAGATCCTGCGTGGCATATAGGTGCGCACAGTACCTAGGATGTGTCTGACAGGTGCCGTGCGTATTTACACTTACAGGTATATATACCGTAATTACTTGTTATGAACGCGCTTTTTGTACACAACTTCAATAAAAAAAACTCAGGGGACGCACTTTATAGACGAGGTAAGAAATTTGTTAACTGTACAATAGTTTGTACCAACTCTTCCAATGCAGAATATGGGGATGAGACTATATAATATACATGAATTTACTGTATACACGAGTAAATACAGTACATGTAAAATCGTATGAAATTCCAATTTTATGTTTGCATGTGCACGCGCTCATTGTGGTGTCGATTACAATTGCAAGGTTTTTCCTCAATCACAGGGAGTTCGTTTTGCTGTCGGCCCTCTCATGCCCCGCGATGGCCGAACCGTACATATTCAGTAACTGAATATGCCCCAACAACTTATAAACCAATCGTAACCACCAGCCGCAGTACATACAATCATGCAATGCCGCCCCGGCCAGGAGGTATGCATTGCGCCGCTCTGAATAATTTCTGTATGTGAATAACCAGTGGGTTCGCAGCGCTGCTTTTTCAAGGACCTTTTAAACGTTGAAGTGAGAATGTGTGCGATAGCGCGCCTGGTCGAGGATGTTAGGAAGATTAAACAACTAGAACTTTTCAGTTTGTCGAATTCGGGCACATAGGCAAGGAGAATAACTTGTCCGACATAGACTTTCAGCTTGTCCCGGGCAAATCGGACACGTTAGTGTCGACGCTGATGTTGAAATAGGTCCATTTTACAGGGATGTAGAATCTTACCGGGATTCCGGCGGAAATCGGCGGATTCCAGTTCCGCAGGGTCGATTTTGTGAAACACGTCCTAAAATCCGTTTGAGAGAAATTGTAGGGGGTTTAGAATGTACAAATTTTCATTTTTACAGTCAACAGCCTCTATACAGTAAACTTCATGTGAATACCATTGTATATAAGTTTGCTTTACATATAGACACGGCAGTTAAGTTTCTGTATTGAGATTGTCAGACTTGGCCAGGTGTGCGTTTATTTGACGCTCAAGTGGTGTCGTTGTGTATGACGCGCGCGTGCTACGCAGGCCGTAATATATTATAGCGTACGCGATCCGATCGATCGGTACATCAAAGGCGCCGCCGGCGTCACGCGTGCCTTGAAGGTAGTTTTCCCTGTCAATAGAGTTGCAATGGGATCTGCGAGCCTGACTTGAGTATTATCTAGCCAAACTCTTGTTTCAGTAGCCAATGAGAATGCACGTCTTTCATAACGACCCTTCGTCGTATGCTTATAAACATCTGGGCAGACGGCTTTAAGGTGTGATTTTTAGTGGAGCTCTCATCATGCGCTTAAGGATGTGATTTTTTAATGGAGCTCTTGCGCATCATGCTCTTAAGGTCGTGATTATGGAGCGTAAAAGACCTATATGGTTTTAGGGAGGGTCATTAGTAGTCGCTCATGTACTTTTCAAATCTGAAAGCCCTGCATAGTGGTTAGCATTGCAGAGCGCTGCTACGTCTCTATGTACTAGCGGCGTTCAACAGGAAAAACTTGTTGAGATGCAATGAATTATATATAGCTCTTTAGAATCTTGGTTGAGAGAAGCGCCCGCGCGGCGCGCGCGCGCGCGGACTATAGTAAAATCGCGATGGAGAGATGGTAAATTGGGACGGGTGAAGGACGGGGAAAAACAACTAGTCCGGCAGGACTAACGGCTTATGGCATTTTACTAGTCCTCCTTCATTTTTACTAGTCTCGGACTAACGTTAGTGTCGAACCCTGATACAGGTTAATCATCTCAGTACAAATACACACCATCCACAGTAATCAACACAAATGTGAATCGATAACATACCACTGAGTGCAATCTGCATGCAAACGTTTGAAAAATGGAGACTTACCATTCAACACCCAATCTCTCTCCTGCTGAGCC
This sequence comes from Priapulus caudatus, assembly GCF_000485595.1. Taxonomy (NCBI): domain Eukaryota; kingdom Metazoa; phylum Priapulida; class Priapulimorpha; order Priapulimorphida; family Priapulidae; genus Priapulus; species Priapulus caudatus. The sequence continues at coordinate 79,845 of NW_014577670.1, read as the reverse complement.
TTGTCACCGTGAATGCACATGGCAGGCCACCTGAAACAACAATCACACATCCGTAAGCAAGTACTTCCATAGCATAGCTTTACGGGTAGAAGAGCTTTTCTCAGTCTTCACGCAATTACATAGCACTGTTCTACGACAATACCTACATTCTAACCAAACAGAATTGGAAACATTTATTGAGACAACATTATAGGCAGAATTTCTCGGACAAAATTCTTATGCAAATATGTTTCAATTGTTTGGTGATGGCAGGTGGTAATTATACCATATCCTGATGATACGAACTACTTCCTATTATGTCACTTTCCTTGGTAATGCACACATAGCACTTTACTTTAATACAGACCAGTAGTACCATGAATGCTTCACTTACCCGTCACGCCTCATCTGTCTGGTCAACTCGTCAACACGTCGCTTCGTCTCCACAAACACCAATGTCTTGTTCTCCTTGGTGCCCATGATCTCTTCGAGCAGCTTAAGTAACCTGTACAAAGTGAAATGACAACACGTGAGACTCAGTCCTTGACTCGGTCACGACTCTCATACAGACATTCAATTATTGGTCTCATTCATAGACGTTCAGCCATACATCTCATACAAACATTCACTCACAGGTCATTTACATGTACACAGCCATAGCATTCATTTACATGAATTTATCCCATTCTCATTTACAGGCAAATAGTTCCAAGCATCAACCCATGTGCTTGACATTCACACCTGCAATTTAGTATCACAATTCCGGCACCGGTTTCCAATTCCCATTACTAAACGTTGGTTATGAGATCTACACCATTAATACCTACTTATGTCACAAATTGAGGCCGACAGGCTTGAATTACACATGCTTTATCATTATTGTAAAGATAGCGAGATACAGCATGAGATCTTAATACTTAAACATACAAAACCACTGAACAGTACACTGAAAATCCCAGTTCAACTGGATAAGCACAACCATGTTACACTGTGTTACACGACGACTAATCGATTGACAGCTGCGACTCACTTGGAATCCTTCTCGTGGTCCTCGCACACATCTACAATCTGCATGATATTGTGGTTAGCGGACAACGTCAGCGAGCCGATGGTTATGTGGACATACTCCTTCAGGAAGTCTTCCGCCAAGGTGCGCACTTCCTTCGGCCAGGTAGCACTCCACATTAACGTCTGCCGATCAGGCTGTCAAGAGATGAAACACAGAGGCAACTTAAAATTATGAATTCTATACTTCACAAAACACAAAACGTCGGCTACCGCGCAGCAGATACAGAACAAACGCAAGGCCTTCCTTTGCGTAACTACAATAAATAGCTGTACGTATAATTAAAACGTCTGTGGTCAAAAAAATCAAAAGTTATGATTGCCATGTCTAGAATTTCACAACTTTTCTATCACGTGCAAAAGTAATAACATTCTGCACTCACGATAACATAACTACGTCAACACGTAACCACAACAATGATTACATAATAACGTCAACATAATTATTTACTTAATTGTGGCCATGGGTTGTAAAAGGCAAGAATATGACTCACGCGAATCTGTTCGATGATCTTTCTGATCTGCGGTTCGAAACCCATGTCCAACATTCGGTCAGCCTCATCCAGGACTAGATAGGTTGTGCGACGCAAGTTGGTCTTGCCTGCCTCCAGGAAATCCAGTAGCCGGCCAGGTGTCGCGACTATAACCTCAACACCTGCAGAGGTGAGAAAGCCCCGGTAACATTACAAGCACATACCACAAGAACTACATACTACATCAAAAGCCACCCCTGCAACCCCACTGCAATATCGACATCCTGTTACGCCAACATGTACACCCAATGTCAAGTACGCCAAATACAAACAATGCCTCTCTCACAGTGTTGGTGGTGCATCTGAATGCACCTTTGCCTCGGAGATAATTGGAGCCATTACATACCCCTTTCCAAGTCTCTGATCTGTGGACCCTTAGGTGCACCGCCGTACACGCACGTATTACGTATTCTTGATGTCGACCCGAACGTATTGCAGACCTCTTGCACCTGCTGTGCCAGCTCACGTGTCGGACACAAGATTAACGCCTAGCAAAATACACAAAGAAATGCCACATGAAGAGCCGAT
>NW_014577670.1:48449-77730 GCF_000485595.1 Priapulus caudatus | reverse complement strand
CACACACACACACACACACACACACACACACACACACACACACACTACACGCACGCACTGTGTGGGTGTGCGGTGCAATATCACGGGCTGTGCGCATTGATCGAGTAATTGCTGGCCTAATTACAGCAACCGTGCATCATATCAGAAGTAGATAATAGCTCCTGATAATAGCAGGAGCTAATAACGACAAATTGTCATTTTTGTCATTGTCATTATTGTCTTATTGGCTATTTGCTATTTGTCATTATTACATACCACACCAGCGCAAACTCGTGGTAATTTTTATACAGGTGCGATGAGAAATATTTTCGCTAATAGACGAGACCTATTTTGTCTACACATTTTAAAGAGATAATTTAAAGACAACTAATTTTAATGTCTCTATTAGATTAATTAAAATGTTTCTCTCATAAATACTATTAATGACAATGGCAAAAAACATAGAAACAAAACTTACAATTGGTCCATCACCCCTTTCAAGAAATGGTTGGTGGTTGATATGCACTATAGCTGGCAAAACAAACTGTAGAAACAAAAAAAGAATAATAATAAGTTTACAGGATTCCATCAATGACTGGGAACTACACGATACAAGAAAATTCATATTTTCTATAGCCCAAACTAAAATACCAAGCTCATGTGTTATGTTACTACACGTGTGTTCTCTTGCTTAAAAATCCGTTTTAATATAACCTTTGACAATACTTACGGCCAACGTTTTTCCTGACCCTGTCATTGCAATTCCAACAAGATCTAGTCCTTTCAATGCAATAGGCCAGCCCTGTGCTTGGATCGATGTTGGGCTAGTCCAACCCTGAGCCCTGATAACCTCCATAACATAGTCTGAAGCGCGCCAGAAATAAATCAGCAAATAGTAGTTTACATGAACATAATGCAGCACTGCAATGAGTGATTCTTCTTTAACATTCAATAAGTTTATGCCATGTCACACAACAACTACGCCAAATTATTATGCATCGTTGACTAAGGTAAGCAGCCGCTGGGGATGACTAAAAAACAACGTCGCATATTGCTATGCAAATTCGCAACCCTTTTAAAAACAAACAAGGCAACACACTAAAAGCAAGTTTACGAGTGAATGACGCGCGTGACAAAGCGGTTTACACAGCTGATCAGTGCACAGTATCGGTGCGCTGCAACTAAATCTATCTACGATTACTAATTCAATGAACATGTGTAAAACACACGTTACAGTATTCACAAACACGTAAAGACTAACTTCACTACCCTCTCCGACATGCATCGTCCTTCACCTGCATGCAGTAGCTTCTTAAGAACACTGTATTCTGACATTTCCCCCTTACCAAAACGAAGGAACTTACGATGTGGAGGAGAAGCAGTGTAGCAGCAAATCAATGGCTTGCCAAGCCTACAACCAACCGTCCGTTGCAGTAGCAGTTGCATGCACGGCAGCTGACCATAGTAACTATACCAGACCAAAATACATACCAGGCACACATGCCTCCTCAAAGTGGAATACCGGTCTCGGAAGATCTCTCCCACGCAACGTGATCTGCTTCTCTCTATAGTAAGCTAGTATCTCATCCTACAGGTACAACGACAGAACACATGTCTAAAGTAAAAGATAGACGTAGTCGACAACCTTGAGTATAGGCTCTCACACAGAGTACCTGCGCAATCTGACTTCACCCATTCAAACACGACTTCGTGTTCGGTGATCGCCCTGCGACAGCAACCACTTGCGACTCCAGACTTCACGATGAGCACATGCATGCCATCAATGAAATCTGGAGTACTGACCAGGTGAAAGGCAAGCACTCCGTGACTACGCCCAATGCTCAAAGTTGCCAGTAGTTAGGCACAAGAGCATACCCACCAGGAAAGCAGGCCTCCTCGAAGGAGAACACAGGCTTTGGGCAGTTTCTACCTCGTGTTGAGATGATATGCACATGCATGTATGCAGTGATCTCTTCCTGTTTAAAGACGAGCATGAAGCAGTAGCGAAAAAATCTAACAATAGGTATCACAGTGATATTTTTTAAGTGTACGAAATTTCTAAACTTTGTGGATTTTATTATAAAGCTCATGAAAAGAAACATTTTGATACATAGTTTGTCAAATTTGAATGCATACTTTTGGAGATATGCTTTTTTTAAGGTATTGGGGAAGGGTCGATTTTGTTTAAATTAATGCATAAGTGATAATCAGTCATATTTGCGTGCAGTCATATCTCAGAAATGCACCCTTCAGTGACATTGAACTGTTGTTATCTTAAACTACCTATGGCATACCACACTCCTATTTTTTTCATGTTGTGCAGAATTTTTATTATTTTTTTATTATTTTTTGAAAACCCTTGTAAAGCATATTTTGTCATGTGTAACAATGCACTTTTTACTAATTGCGCGCAAGTTCTCAATGCATTTTCAAAGCCACAAAAATTCAAAACGTACACAGAAGTAATCTTTGGCTACCAAGCAATAGGTATAAAGTTTAAAGGACTCTGTGAATATGGACCATGACAAATGTCCAGTAATTTTTTAAACTGTATCCAAACATGGCTCTAAACTGCTGCGCAAGGCATTTTTAACAAACAAGTACTTTAAAAATGCACGCCATTCATCACCCGACTTACCCATAGACTTAAAACGTTACATACTATTCCATTTTCACCAGTATATTGATCTGCACTAGGTTTTACAGCTAGTCCAACTATATATTTTATTTTCCTGATCTTAAAAAATGTCCAAAAATCGTCCTTTAAACAAATATTCCTTATGTGTACGATGCTGTAGTCTATATCGGCTAGTAACACATAAACACCGACTCGCGGCCCGCCAGTGTGAACCAGCAAGATCGATAAGCAAAGCATCGTTACAGCGCTGCTCATTTCGTCTTCCAATAGTGTTATGTTTTCTAAATGATTACTAGATCGGCGTAAAAGCGCCTGGGACTAGGCCCGCGAAAGACGTAATAAATACCCAGCTAGCAGTGTTTAGGGTCTAATAGCTCTGTGAGTGAATGGTATATTTTAATGGAAATATCCTAAATCAAGAGTCTTTACATTCAGCTTTCAAATGGTATATAATTTCCCCATTAAAATAATAATCTTGGTGCGAATTTCGCCTGTTGAAAGGGAAGCTTTTTCTCGCTCGCGACAGGATTCCGCAGCGGGACCCGCAATAATGTGCTTTACTGTGATACCTATTAGCAGTATCTATTTAGCAAAGCCTTTAAAAGCAGTAATCTCTTCCCGTTTAAAGACGAGCATGAAACAGTAGCCAAATAATCTAACAATACTGTCACTTGACATAGCTAACACTAGGGGTAGAAATTGACTTTTGAACAAGGGAGTCCAACCCTACCCCTCAAAAAGAAGGAGTCCGCAGTCTGAGGTTCAAAATTAAAGATATTAACAATAACGCATGTGCTTATTTTTAAGATTCATGCAGTTGCATGTCTGCCAAATTTTCTTTGGACATTTAGCTGAAAAAATACAGCAATTCCGCGAGGCCGTGCTCCGGAACTGAACTAGTTAGTATGGCAGAATTTTCAGGGACTCGCACGGACTCCTGCATATGTCAAATCAGGGAGTCCGACAGTAAATCAGGGAGTATTTGACTCCGGACTCCCGTTAATTTCGCACCCTGTAACACCTTGCAGAGTTACTACAGCTTTCAGCAAGAATTAGCAGTATCTATTTAGCAAGTCTTTAAAGTTGCTTAACCTCGCAGCTAAATGTATATATATAGTCCTACTGTGAGCTCTATGTTGCAAAAATTCACTAGAACTCATTTGTATTGCTACTTTCATAACATTTCTTCTAAAAATCTAAACGAAATTACTTCTCTTACGAAAGTAGGAACACAGTGATGTTTACACATCTGGGACACAGCGGAGCGATCGTTAATAGTTTTAAATGCAGAGTAAAAAGTTGTTTAAAAGAATGCCACTGTTAACTGCAGTCCACAAAGTTCAATGCCATTTTAATCCACAGCCTATATCTAAGAGGCTAAATAACTTATCTCGCTGAAATTAGTTGTTAAATGTAATAAAGCATTTTCATGCCCACACATTCAACGCATAACATTTAAATATGTAATTTAAGGGATAGTAGACTCTACTACGGATTTTACTGCATACAACTGTACTTACTGTATTAACAAATCGTCTATACCCACACGTACTTGTCACCAGATACCCAATTTAATTGTTATAATTAATTATACATCAACGCTACAAAATTTGAATGGCGCCATTGACACCCGCGACCGTGCTGCCACCCTGAAAAAGTTGCACATTTGCCAATTTATTTTGCACGTTACAGACCGAGGGCTAATCACAAAGGTGCAATTATATTTATACCTGAATGCTATTTAACCAAACGATGTTCATTTTAGGACAAATTTATCCATAATATAACTGAAACTATATGTCGTTTATAAGATATTACAATCCTTTTGCTTTTAAATTAATAAATAAGAAACACCCTCGGTCTGTACATAGCCCTCGACTGAAAAGTCGTTTTGCGCAACTTACCAGATGCGCTTTGAGTGGCGCCACCGTCGTTGTAATCAAACTGTAGTGGTTAGTTTTAAAACATTTTTTAATAATATTTCTAATGGTGATTGAACCATGAAACTTTTTAGGTAGCGTAATTTTAACGCTGTGGCTATATGCCCAGCAGCCGGGCATGATCTTCGATTTCCTAAATGCCTGGCAGTTCCTAACCCTAACCCTCGCTTACTTGAGATAACGATGAAAATTAAAAACTGCCGGGCATTTAGGAAATCGAAGACCGTGCCTGGCAGCCGTCAGATATATGCCGGCTGCCGGGCATATAGCCACTGTGTAATTTTAACCTAAATTAACTGAAAATACCTTGTAACCCTAGAACCTAGAGAGTAAACGATCCCTTTATTATTCATATATGTTAAAGTACAACAACTATCTACTTTAAACAAAAACATGTATAATAATACAGAAATTGATGAAATATTAGTTTACGGTACAATGATGTGACATGTGAAACAATACCTGAGTTCTCGCTGTTACATTAGGGTGCTCTTTGTAAAAATCTTTCTCAAACTTGGGCAGCCTAGCAAGATCCCACTTGGGCTTTCTTAGATTGGCTCCTGGATCACCACTTTTCTGTCCACCAAAACCACCACCATTCATGGATCCCCCAAATCGACTTCCACCTCCACTTCCATATGAACTTCTCCTATCATTGCTTCCAAAACGGTCCCGGTCTCCAAATGATGCCCCCGAGCCTCTGTGAAATGAAAACACACTTACGGCCAACTGCTACACAACTTCACAAGGATCAACTTTAAGCTAAACCAGAATAAATTAGCAAAAAAGCTATTGATATCGTTGGGTAGAACATGCCCCACGGCACCCATCTTGTATCTTGGTACCCTCTCTTGTATTTCACAAAGCACTCGATTCTACGAGGTGCGGGGATTATCTAGAGAGGAGATTAATGCCGCCTCCAGTTCTCTAGATTTTATTGTTTCTAGTCACCAGTATTTTCCGTACGTAATCTAACGCTGGTTTCAATAACCTGTGGTTGTCTCCTATCCAGTTTTCTATTCTTTGTCCCTCCTTATATTTATTATAGCTATTACATTTATATAAATGTTCCATGTCTTCTTTTATATTCTTAGTACACATGATGTTATAGCAATACCATAGAGGCATAGTCCATGAATGATGATGGTGTAACTCTGCTTTTGTCCACAAATTGAAATTACACTCCTGCTCTACAACAGACACAATACTCAAGCAAACCCAACTGTACACCATGGTAATTCGTCTAACAGAATTTTTTTTTACACATTGCGGACTTGGAAGAATGGTATTCGTTCGGCTAATTAACAATTTTTTTTTTCAAATGAACAATTTCCTTTGACCGCATGCTCGCCATATTACTGCGTCGCACTCGCAAATCCTGTTCTGCGTCGTATTAATGTGCTCGTTAAAACGACATTTTTAAGAAATATAAGCTAACATACCCTCTTCTGTCTCCTCCTCTTGAATCTCTGCCTCTGTCCCTAAAAGACATGACTGTTGTTGGTTGATATTAATTAAGGTAAAGGTAATAACTTAGACAAAGCACAATTCACTCAAAAACCAACTCCGCAAACTGTGAAGATGGCGTACGAGAGGTAGTGCACATTGCCTCTATTATTCATCCACCGTTAACCGCGGACTAATTTCCCCTAATATAGAAAGAGGCTTGCTTTAAAACATTTGGTAAAGCTATTTACAGTCTCATCATAACGCAATTAACTTTTAAGCACCTGAACAGGGATATTATAGTGAAATGCATTATTAAACTTTTAAAACTACATTTTCCAACGCGCACTAATACAATTTTCACAAATAAGTACTTGTATGGTCCTTCGTTTTTATTACGAGGAATTCTGGGTTCCCAAGATGGCAGCGTACATCACTTGAAAGTGATTTCACATGTACGCCAATGAAATTACTAGTCACTGCTTGTGTACTGCTACTGAGTATATTATTGACACTGTTTTACTATATTACTAAGTGTGTAGTGTGTTGCATCATACTCACAGCCAATAATAATAATTAATTAATTTAAATAAAAACAATAACAAATATGAAATAACAATTTCAACAACAATGACAATGTCAATGTCAATCTCATTGTAGATCAAAGTTAAAAGTAGATAAAAGTAAATCTAGATAAAAGTAGGATCAAAAACGTGACACACAAAATCTTAAGTGTCCTTCGCCACTCCCGTGCTTAAACTGATTAAAATTGTACTACTAGTACTACATGTAATTATTTCTTTTATAATGATGTACTCTGTATTTATGTATGTCTTATGCACAAATAAACTGTTTTCAATCTTCAATCTTCAATCTTTAATCTTCAATCTTCAATCTTCAATCTTTAATCTTCAATCTTCAATCTTCAATCTTCATGATCCGGAACAAGTGACCCCAGGTTATATTTTCAGTTAAAATAGGTTTAAATTACGCAGTGAATAAGTGACGCTCTAAAATGCGATTTACCCTTTACTACTAGTACTAGGCTTTAGATTTTTGATTATTTTATGCCTTTTAGTTTTAGGCTGGGGGCCTGTAGCGTTTTGCTACGGCAGCCCCACGACTGTGACGCCCCTGCATACATGCGTTGCGTATGTGGTTATACACCATAGATAGTGATTGGTACTATCACTCGCGTATATATACGAAACCGAGCGTATAATAAGAGAACCGAGTCGGTGTATAGTTAGTGTTAGGGTTAGGGCTGCGGTTAGGATTAGGGTTAGGGTTAGAGAGTAGTCGTGGTTATAGGGAGTAGGCGCCTCCCTAGACTAGCATTATATTACATTTATGTAATACAACATGAACAGCTCATGCGCAACAATTGCTCGGACGAATAGCGCATACGAACAGGTGTCCGATGCTCGGACGAATATCCACGTCCATAAGCTAAAGCGGACTCGCCCATGTTGGCGAGTAAAAATAATTGTCTAAAATAAGAATTTCAACCGAATTCTTTTAGCGAAAATCATACTCCTCTGCATGCCTCTAATGTTTCTACCTTTTCCATCTGACATTTCTTAACACTATACTTAGAACTAGAATAAACAGAATTTGTTCTAACTTGCTGTGGTAGAGAGTTCCAAGCTTCAATTGCAGTATAAGTAAAAGAGTTTTTCCCACCGCTTCCTACCCTCAGTTTAAAAATAGACATCTCACCTTCCCCTTGTATTGAAACTATGGACTTCTGACGTTAACATGAAACCTTCAATCACATACTGTGGGCCGAGATATGTAATATTTTAAAAACCCTATTGACCTTCAGTTGCATTACCCTGAACTCTACAGGTACCCAATTTACAGCCTTTAACTCTCTAGCACCTATGTGTGCTCTAGTACCTAGGTTGAGAACACATCTAATGGCTTTATTTTGACACACTTGCAGCTTAGCCCTTGTGCGCTTTGTGAGACTGCTGTACCATATACTGCCAGTTATGGGATTCGAACGTAATGTTGATGACGTCATAAATATACTAGCCAATCAAATGTGGTGTACGGTAAAATAGCGGAAGTGGATACTCTGCCGTATATGGTTAAATATCCATTGCCTTTAAATTACGCTACATAAAAGATTTCATTGTTCAATAATTATTAGAGATATTTAAAAAAAATGTCCTATACAATATACTAGCCACTATACGGTGACAGTATACCGTGGGTTACAATGATGGTGGCGCCACTACAAGCGCATCTAGATCTACTGACAGTTGCGCAATGCAACATTTCGGCTACTGGCTACAGACATCGTAACCTCGTAAATAATAGTCTTCAACGTCCAAGGGAACGGGGGAAAGGGAAGACGGAACAAGGGAAAAGGGGGACGGAAGGGAGAACGGGGGAAAGGGAAGACGGAACAAGGGAAAAGGGGGACGGAAGGGAGAACGGGGGAAAGGGAAGACGGAACAGACAGAGGGTGTTTCTTATTTATTATATTAATTGAAAAGGAGAAGGATTGCAATATCTTATAAACAACTGTGAACTCTTAGTTTTAGTTATAATATGGACGAATTTGTCCTAAAATAAAAATTGTTTGCTTGAATATTAGTTGGGTATAAATATAATTGCACTTTTGTCATTTCGTATCATTTGTATTCCCTCTATCTGTAATTTGCAAAATAAATTATTTTTAATTATTAACGTGCTATTCTTAACCACATGTATATTATTTATGTGTTAGCAAGCATTTTTGGGATTTCGAAGGGAGAAATTCGAACAAGTCGGCCATATGTTTGAATTTTCTCTGTTTTTTGTAATTTATGCCTGCGTGCAGTAATGCAAGTATGGGAATCCCCAATTTCCAAATTATCTAAATATAACATCAGGAGTAAGATAATATAGGATAGGTAAGGATAGGATAGGATAAGGTAGGATAGGATAAGTAGATAATATCTTACTCCTGATAACATGAATGCTAAAGTAAATACCAGTTAGGGTGTCTGCTATGAGTCAGAATACACTTGCAACATGCAACAAGTCGGGTCAAATGTGGTAATTCGATTATTTTTTCACGAAATTCAGAGTTTGTTTTTAAGCTACATGGGTTTTTGTATCAAAGGGTGTCAGGCTTCTGCAATGTGAAACAGTCGTAGCGACCTGTCAGGTACTAACTTAATATTTTTCACGCAGTAATTTCACACCTATGCACAAATTGAAGAGACATTTCGGCAATCGTTTTTTCTGGCCAATGCCGTGCATTAAAGCGCTGCCACGTTTGCAGGAAGTTAATTTCGCCAGAACAAATGGCGTAGTTTATTAGGTAGGTTGTGTGCATGATTAAGGGCATGTATTATTTACTGGAAACATTATACTTATATTTTCAGGTATCTGTTGTCATGTATGATCGATCATGGCACGCTGCAACTTTATATTCAATGGATGTAGTTGAAGTACTGGATTTTAAAATTCTTGAAAATATCTTATAAATATATTTCACACAATAGCAGCTAGATAGTCTAGCTTTATTTGTCATCTGCATTTTATTTAAATTGATTAAATTTTCTGTTACTTATAATAGTATTGGTGATTGGAAAGAAATAATGAAGTTCTCGACTTCTTCGATCATCCTTCGCCGACTCAGTAGGTCATTGCGGAGCAAGTACATATGCAGACAACTGACAAACCAAGAAGCTTTGCTTGCGAAACCGACAGATTCTTTTTTCATTACGACCCCAATATTTTATGTGAATGCAGGTAATAAATGCAGCAAATCTCTAAATGCATGCAAATTTATCCAGTTATTTCCATACAGTCCCAGCAAAAACTAACATGGTCACACCAATTGCAAGTGGTAGTTGTTCTATTGCAAGAGTGTCGGCTGGTAATAACTCCAAATACCACCATTGGAAATTCAATGCTACAATGTCATGTATGAAAGTGCTTTTTATCTCAGAGTAATCTCTAACTGGAGTGCCCAATGAACAATTTTAACTTATGAATGTTTGTTCATCACTTTTGTGCTCACTTGTTCACATGTTTTCAGCTTCTTTCTTGTCTGTTTTGCACTTTTATTTTTTATTACATCGTTGTCCCCCACAGAGGCAACGACACACAAATTTTGTTGATGCACCCTCCTAGTATATATAGGTGATACAAGTATCTATTGGGACTATATCATTAAAGATTGAAGATGAGGAAATTTACCAATGTTATGAAATTAAAATAATAACCTCTTACATGTCGAACATGCTCTTGGTACACGTTATTGTTGTTATTACTAAATGTGTACATCTCGTTTCACATTTTCACATTTCACAAGATAGGATTAAGAACGAATAACTGAAGATTAGGAAACTTACTAATGTTATGAAATGAAAATAATAACCACATACATGTCGAACATGCTCTTGGTACATATTGTTGTCATTGCTACATGTTTACATATGGTTTCACATTTTAGCGCCTCATATTGGGCATCTATACACTGCATTGATAGCAGATGCAGCCCACAGATGGCAGTTGTTCCTCGGATGTCCAGCAACCATCTTTGCCACTGGAACTGATGAGCATGGTCTCAAGGTTTGTGAAATTGTCATCTCTAACATTTGCTTTACAAATATTGGTTATTGTCTTCAGTTGTGATCTGCACTTATTGTATTCTGTAGTTTTCATTTAGATCTATAAAACAGGGTACGAAATTAACGGGAGTCCGGAATCAAATACTCCCTGATTTACTGTCGGACTCCCTGATTTGACATACGCAGGAGTCCGTGTGACTCCCTGAAAATTCTGCCATACTAACTAGTTCGTTCCGGAGCACGGCCTCGCGGAATTACTGTATTTTTTCAGCTAATATCCAAAGAAAATTTGGCAGACGTGCAACTGCATGAATCTTAAAAATAAGCACATGCGTTCTTGTTAATATCTTTAATTTTGAACCTTAGACTGCGGACTCCCTCATTTTGCTGCGTACTCCCTCTTTTTGAGGGTAGGGAGTCCGTTGGACTCGCGTGTTCAAAAGTTAATTTCTACCCCTGTAAAATATTTCCAATGCTTTAAACAGGTTCAGCAAGCTGCAGCGATGGCACAAATGGATCCTCTGGATTATTGTTCACAAGTTTCAGATAAGTTTCGAGTAAGTATTTGTTTGTAAAGGAAGAAGCTTTGCTTCTAATAAGTTAGGTAGCCATATCCTGCTATCACTTTCTATACCATGTGTACAGAGTGAATTGTATTGCAATTTTTCTTTTTGCAACTTTTGATATATATATATATTACATTACATTACTGCAGAACAACATTTCTATATATATTGATTGTAATATCATTGAATCATGGCTTCGGCCCTCTCTCTCTCCCATCTTTCTGCACCCTCCTTCCATCTTTCTTCCATCCATGCTGTTTTCCTTGCCTGTCCTCTCTTTACTCTCTCTTCCTGTCTCTCTACTCTCCCCTTTCTCTTCTGCGCTCTCTCTCTCTCGTCTTCTTCTCGCTTCTCTCTCTCTCACTTCTCGCCTTATCTTTCTCCTCCTCTCTCTCCTTCTTTTCGCCTCTCCTGTCCTACTCTCTTTGCCTCTTTATCTCTTCTCTTTAATCTCTGCTCTCTCTCTCTTCATCTCTCTCTCTCTTCTCTCTCCGCTTTCTCTCTCAATATATATATATAATCTACTATTTATTTATACTAATATTGGATTTTTATTCATTTAGTATAGGCAGTGATTTATCTCACAAGATATGTGAAACCCTAATGTTGACATAACAGGTCATGTTAGCTGACCAGCTATGAATTGTCAGTACCTTATTTGTTTATCATAGGAATCTTTTCAGAAAACTGGTTGTTGAGACATTGACGCTTACATAGGACGACAGCAAGGGGCAGACATAAGGCAGTCGTTTGCAAGATTATTGGGTGCGTGTTGTTGTAAAACCTGTTTCTATTTTTGGCTCACAAAAATATGCCTTTCCAATGAATTTTTCCAACTTCTTTTTAGATAATCTATATTTCAGATGCTATAACCCAAGTGCACATAATAATCAGTGTGTCGCATTTCCATACGTCAATCGACCGGTTTACACAGCAGATTAAAACATATCAGTTGTTGGTTTCTCACTACGCACCTCTTCGTGTAATGGCGATTATCTTCAATGGAGCTTTGATTATGTGCTGGAATTCAGGTCTGAGCTGGAGCAATTGAAGGTCACATCTTACAAAGGGAACGTACAACGGCTGTAGCTGTGTGGCTTGACGACGAGCTTGTTGCGCAGATCTCGCATTGAATGAAATCGTGATTGATGGCTAGGACGTACCATATCAAAGTGAGTCAGCATAGCTGCCCACAACGTTATCAAATACTAGTTTTTGATACTGATGTCATCATTAGGGTTTAATTAACGCTCTGAAATAAAATGAATGCTGTCAGATTTTTCGCAGGGCCATTGTAATGTCGCGAGTTGTTTTTTTGGAGTTATCGTATCTGAAGGTCGCTGCAAGTGTGGGTCGTCATAGTGTAGCTGAGTACTTAGATATTTTATGGCAGCACCCTTATGCACTGCGCATAAAAAGTGACTATTATGTATCGTTTAGCGTTTCACATTCTGTGATGTTGACAGGGCACGTTTTTTATTACTAATCTGATTGGATAATTTGGGGCCTCAAAAAAATTTATAATATTCTATTTTGAATCCAGAAGCAAAGTGGGTATGGGTTTCAGGTATAATTTAATTCGCAATCGCAGGGAGCAATTGTCAGATGATCCGTTCTATATATCTGCATAATAATTAGTTTACATTATTATTCATTGATAACTGGTTATGCGGCTAGGACGATTGCAACGACTATTTGTTTTTAGACTAGGGTCTTCTGGTTTGTCCTTAGCCAGAAATATTGAACATTGCGATAGGCAATGTCAACATATGACCAAGTATACATCCTATTGGGCATCCTCCAACCACTTGATATTCGATTGACACCATTGCACCATGTATAGACGCGTGTGCGTGCATATTTAACTATTGGCCGATCGTCAATTCTTGTCTGTGAACGTCGTGGTTTTTTGTGTGTGTGTGAAGCGCCTATGCCTATTTGCTGCGGCAGTGTGTCGTTGATGTCGCGCGGCCCAACGAAGTTCGAATGTATCTGCGAGATATAAACTATTAATTGTCGCGGCTCTCTGCATTTGAGAATCGACCTTGCTTCGATGGCTGACGCATGATCGCGTACGTAACTATATCTACTGCGTGCATGTGTATGAATGCATTTCTGTGCAGCGTGTGTACCTATATTATCAGGAGTGAATAATTAGACGGATCTCTATTTAGTCTATTATTTACTCTGATAATATGTATGTTGTTTAATGTGACTGCACTATGTGCTGCGATGCGTGTGACGCATTATTATGTATGTGTGCTATTGTGACTGCACTGTTGTGTGGCATAGTTGAATGTATTATGTATTGTGTCTATGCTAATGCACTATGTGTGCATGCGATGTGATCCATATATGTATGTGTCTATTGTGACTGCTACTGGTGTGTGCATTATGTGTGAATTGTATTTGTAATTGTGTCTATGTGAATGCACTATGGTGCATGCGTGTGACCGTATTATGTATGTGTCTATTGTGACTGCACTGGTGTGTGCATTATGTGTGAATCGTATTATGTATTGTGTCTTATGTTGAATGCACTATGTGTGCATTATGTATGAATGTAGTATGGTATTGTGTTTATGTGATCTGCACTGTGTGTGCATATGTGTGAATGTATTTATGTTATGTGTTTATGTGACTGCAACTGGTGTGTGCCATATGTATGAATGTATTTGATGTATTGTGTTATGTGACGCACTGTGTGTGATATGTATGTAAGTATTATGTATGTGTTTATGTGACTGCCCTGTGTGTTCATATGTATGAATTAATTATGTATGTTTATTGTGACTGCACTGTTGTGTGGCAATATGTGAAGTATTTATGTAATGTGTCTATGTGACTGTACAACTGTGTGTGCTATGTGGTGACTATAAATTATGTATTGTCTAATGTGATGCACTGTGTGGCATGTGTGTGACTATATTATCTATGTGTCTATATGAACTCGCACTGTGTGTGGCATTGTGTGTGACTATTATTCTTATCTATTGTGTTCTATTGTGCCTGCACGTGTGTGGATGGCGTGTGACTATATTATGTATGTGTTTATGTGACTGCACTGTGTGTGCTTATGTGTATGAATGTATTTATGTAATGTGTTTATTGTGATATGCAGCTGTTCTTTTCTGTGTGTGCATGTGTGTGTATGACTTCACTGTGTATGCAACAAAGATGGAAAGCAATGTAACGAGTCAAATTTTGCTTGCATCTGGTCCAGTGACTATAAAATCATTAAATGATTGCCTTAATAAAATCATAAATGATGCATGCTGCATAATCGGCCATTGCTTACTTGCATTTACATTGCATTTTCTCTCTTGGTAGTGATTCAACCCAGCATTCAGAGCCATAGTTGAACAATTGATCAGAGAGGGTTTGCAGGACTTGTCCGTATCGAGAGGAAGCGATCGGCTGCAATGGGGAATTCCCGTGCCTGGTGACGACTCACAAACGGTATGCAGGAACTGTAGGCTGGGCAAATTTCCTATGGGGAGGGGGGTAAAATTCATGACTCCCACTGTAATGCAATGAAGGCGCGGCGCAGCTCTTGATCGACGTCCTCATTAGTGTGGTAGGGGTGGGTCTGAGACGAGGCTTTCACGATATATGTACGCAATAACGCATTACCGTTACCGGGTATTTACGATTAATTAGTCTAAGCTAAATTTTGCTCCAAAATCTAGGGGGGCAGCTACCCTCCTTGCCCCCCCCCACAGACTACGACCCTGGTATGTGAATCCATGCTGTTCAGAATGTCACACACGCGATTGATCAATCCTTGATCGATCAGTTTCATCATACGACGCGTGAGGTGGGCATGATGTTGTTACGTAACTACGTCGCTGCGTGATGTTTTGCGGATGCAGATCTAGCTACGGTGTCTCTGCAGTGCTCGAATTTTTCCGCGTTTAAAGTATTTTTCGCGTTTGTACAGATTCATTGTCATAAATGAAAGATATATCTTCTCAACATCCATACAAGTTTCTATTTACTTAACTATGAGCTATATGTGTGAAATATACAACATATTAGGGTTATCGTAAGAATTATAGAAGGCATGTCGTTTGTGGATGGATGGGGGCGGGCCCAAGAGTGGGTTTTACAAATTATGCGTTTCTTAAGTGGCCTTAATACACAGGTTAACTCAATCAGTTCGGAGACGTATACTTCAAGCTGTGAAAACACAGCATGACTGTGTTGGTATTGTCAAAAGTAAACACAGCTGGAAATTAAGGTATATCGATTAGGCAATTAGTGTATTAGTCATGTTGGAGCATTTCTGAAATGTTGCAAATTGGCTTAAACTTTGATGGTATATCAGAGCCAACAAGCATTAAATGTATGGGTAGAACCCTGACCTACAGACCTATGGCTTTTTTGCAGAAATTTCTCTGATTTATTGTGTAATTTAATTCACATTTGAGAATAATTATGACTGTATCACCCATTCGTGATTCACACAGGGATATAGGATGCACTGTGATTAGGTGAACTGTTACTTGTGGAAACCTAATGTGTTTACATAGAGCGATCCCGAGTTATCCAAATGGCAACTCGTCCGTCGGATTCTGTTATTTACGCTTTAGTTCTGGCTCTACGTGTTGTAATACATATTAGAGTCTTTGACCAGGATGTATTGATCACAGATCTACGTTTGGGTGGATGCATTATTAAACTACCTGACCGTAGCCGGATACCCACCCACACAGACAAGATGGCCACCAGACTGCCAGGTTATCGGCAAGGACATCTTGAAGTTCCACGCCATCTACTGGCCGGCGTTGTTACTTGCTCTTGGTTTGGAACTTCCCCGGCGCATACTCTGCCACTCACACTGGCTGTACGATCATCAAAAGGTGAGTGGTTGCTGAACTCACAAAGATGCGTCAGAGATATCCTGTCACGATTTTTATTATTATAATTATTATAATAATTATGACTGTCATGATTTCCGTCATCTGTTGTCATCTATTACACTGTCATGATATTGATTCTAGATGTCAAAAAGTAGAGGGAATGTCGTCGACCCACACGCAGCATTAGAAACATACACCATAGATGGGTTTCGCTACTTCCTGCTACGTGAAGGTGTTCCGCATTCCGATGGTAGTGAGTATTAACTTCATCCCGATTAATCAGCGATTGCACACTGAAATCTTGGTCATAATTTTGGTGATAATGGTGCACCGAAACCTTGGTTTTTTAATTTGGGTTTTAATAGTACACCGAAACCTTGGTTTTTGTAATTAAGGTAATAATGCTGCATCAAAACTTGGTGTGTTATAATTCTGGAATAAGTACTGTATCAGAACCTTGGGTTTTATAACTCTTGTTCAGACAAAAAAGCATAAAATGATTTGCTGGAACAGGAACTTTTTCCTAATTTCATTGATGCCCCATGAATTATTCGATGGGTTTAGAACATTTTGTATTATGGACTCTTGATGGCATCCAAATGTTCATTGGTTTAAAATGATTGCATAAACCAGACTTTTACTAAGATGAGCTGAGAATATAATCATAATTTCCAACAATATAAGAGCATATTTTGTAGTTGATTCTTTAAACTTATCTATGTGATGATGCAATTTGAGCAAGAATTTGCAGCCATGATAATGCAGCATCAATGGGTGTGCGTACTGATGCCACTTGCATTCGACCTATATGTGCTATGGAATTATATGCGATGGTGATTGTGTTACGCTAATGACATTTTTCGTGACAGACTATAGCGATGAAAAAGTGGTGAAGATGTTAAATGCAGAGCTGGGCGACACGTTGGGGAACCTGCTCAGTAGATGTACAGCTCCTGCTCTCAATCCTGCTCAGATCTTCCCACCTATCAACGCTGAAATACTCATGATTGAAGAATGTGGCCAGCAGGGCAGGGACCTACTGGATAAGGTGTCAAATCTGGCAGGTGCGCAGCTCGGCAGTTCCTATTTTGCATGCCCATAAACCCATGTCATTGCACACCATTATCCTAACAATCTACTCCATCTGGCCATCATCTTTCATCCATCGCATTCATGTCATGTACTTCCATCTAATCCATCATTTCATCGACCATCTATCCATTCATCCATCCATTCATCCATGCGCATCCATTCATCCAGCTATCCATCCACCCATGCCATCCATTCATCGCATCCATGCCATCCCCATCCATCCATCGCATCCCATCCATCATTTCCATCCGATCACAGCCATCCATTCATCCATCATCCACCATACCATTCCAGTCCCAGCCATCCATGCCGCTACCGCCATCCATCATGCCAATCATCCATCCATCCAGACCATCACATCACACTTCACCCCCATCCAGCATCCAGCCATCCACCATCCATCCGTCCATCCATGCCATCCAGGCCTCCTCATCCATCCAACGCATCCATCCATACCATCCAACCATCCAACCATCGCATCCATTCCATCCCAATACAATACATCCATCCATCCAGCCATCCATGGCCATCCATCCATCCCAAATTCATCCAAAACCATCCCACATGCCATCTCATGCCATCCATAGCCATCCATCCATGCCATCCATCCATCCATCCATCCATCCATCCATTCATTGCATGCCAAGACCATAGCAACCATCCATCCAGTCGTCATAGCCATCCATCGCCATCCATGCCATCGCATGCCCATCCATCCATCCAACCATGGCCATCCATCCTCAGTTCATGCCAACCCATCCAACCATCGGCCATCTCATCATCCATTCAGCGGCCCAAGCCATCCAACCATCACACAACCATCTCATTCATACCATGCCATTCACCATCAATTGCCAGTGCGCCATCCCAATTCCGCATCATCCAATCCATGCCATCCACCATCACGCGCGCAATTCTCATCGCCCATGAAAAGCGCCATCCATCCATCCATCCATACATCCATCCGCATCCGATGCCATGGGCCATCCATCCATACCATCCTAGTAGTAAATGTCATCTATGGATTATTCTAGCAGTCCATCTTGATCGTGGTGATCGAGTAGGTTTTGCTCGCGCGCGATCTGAATTAAGATCAAGAACATGTAATTGTGCTTGGGCCACCAAGGGTGAGTCACTACTTCTATCACTGTCCACGAACAACATCGCAGTGAAAATACTGGGAGTATGTTGTTTCTGATATGGCTTTAAGCAGCCAAGGGGCGTAGCTACGGGGGTTCCACACAAGATTTTCGTGGGTGCCCCCCCCCCAGGTAACGCCACTGGAAAATTCCGCATGTGTGATAAAAAAAAAATTGAGATTAACCAACAATGGCCGTTAGAACAGGATATACATTACAAAGAGAAAAGTTTAATATATTGTGCCGCCCCCACGAAAATGTAAAGGCCCCCCAGGCCCCCCACGCGCTGCAAAAAACGCAGCTAACGCCAATGTTAGGCGTACGAGAAATCGCATTGGCCGCGTGAAGAACGTGCTGGCGAGCGGTGAATCGTAGCCCATCTGTGTTGCCTGGCACAGTGGGGGTGCCGAACACTAGCGTGACTCCCCCGTCGACGAACGCAACATTCGTACGCCCGGCGGCGCACTCGACGGCATCACTGTCATTTCTAAGGGACACCCCGAACGGCCTTCATCCAAATCAGGCGCCCATGGACCGGCTGAAAAAACCGTCGCGGGAGAAGCAGGCGCCAGCCGCGTACAGGACTGTGCTTCAGGCATCGCGCTAGAGGCCTGCGAGTCAGCGGGTCTATTACTTCAGCCTGTCATGCCATCCTTATGCTATGAGGGCTCACTCGATTGGGTGACACCTAGCGAGAGGACGGCCAAGTATTTAAAATTGTCCATTGGGGTGATAAGGTATGCAACTGCGGCCCTATGAGAATCGCCACTAGGTGGCGACAGAAGCGTTTTGTTTCCAGAAGATTCGTGACTAAAGTGATTGGGCAGTATTCTCAGAGAAAATGGGGACTTTCTTAACTACTACTCGTGGCTAGCCTGCAGTGTGAACTTATGATAGTCGTGTGTGTTCCAACAGAGCATGATCGGCACACACGCTCAACATCAGGACGCTCACCGTTGCCGTTTGGTTATTCGCCGATGATGTACTTGTATAATTGTAAGAATGTAATACGTTTTCGTTGAACAAAAACTGTTGATTTGCATGGAACCGACATATACCCAGAGTACCTTGTTACAGTTTGTTGTATCTTGAATTTTATAGTTCGACTTGCATGTCTGCTGTTTACGATTCTCTGTCTGACGTTAAGTGTGGTGTCGTCGCAAGCTATTATATGAAGGGAGCTACAGACCGATTATAGTTCCCCGTTTTATCTGTGACGCATATTTGGATCGTGGGAGACGAGGCGCGGCGAGAGAGAGACATTATACATAACCCAAACAGCAATCATTAGATGATTAGATAATATAATATAAGATAGACTGAACCAAGAGAGCTGGCCTGCATTAGGCTTATATCGAATTTGTTCCTTTAACTCTTACTATAGATTGTAGCTCGACCCCATCCATCTCTATAGAATATTCTCGGTTCACTCTCTATTAGAATTTTCTTCTGGCACTTCGCTCCAGTCCATAGGATATTTGTCGCCTTGTTCTCTATATAAGTTCACGATTATAAGAATACATTTTGTCAATTCACGTCTATAGGACAGTTTTCTTTTGGCGACTTCCTAATAGGATTTTATCCATTAATCTCTATAGAATTTTATACCTTACTTCCTGATAGAATCAATATAGCTACAGAGAGATAGTTAGACATGAGATATGGCGCCCTATTTCTTATTATCGAATACTTGTTAGCTCGTTCTCTGTATACTGGGAATTTACAGATATTTCAATCTATTTTTGATGAGGAAAAAACTGCAAAATGACACTCGACGAAGCCATACAATTCATTCCTCACTGCCTAACTTATGCGCGCGTGCTGGTGTGTTCCGTTTCTGCGTAGGCTCTGGAAGTAACATCCAATGTTTCTGAGTGTGCTTCTGGTTATATGACTTTATTTCCTTTATCTGCTATCTGCTAATCCTGGCTTGGTCTTCTATCTGGCTATATATCTTGATATGCCTTATCTTCCCCTTCTATCCTTTCATATCGTAACTGACACAGACACGGCAACTCGCTCGTGGGTAGCAGACAACAACACAAGTACAAAGTAAAATAAAAACAATTGCAAAACACGAGACCGACAGACCCATAAAATAATCGGAACGCACCCCCCCGACGGTCAACCGTCCCCACGGAAGCCACCCTTCGACAAGTTCACCGTTGAACTGTCCCGCTCGCGCAGGGAAAAACATCTGTCCAAGAAAAAAAACACCTTAATACGCAAAGCGAAAATTAGAGAAGGTGGGTACTAAGTAATACCGGCTTGATCACATTTCTCGCTCTCTCTAATGCATGAGTTCCCGTTGGAAACTGTCACGTCGCGCATAAAACTGTCAGAAAAAAAACCACCTTAGGGAAGTGGGTACCGGCTGAATCACATTTATGGCGTCTCTCTAATGCACAGCTGCCAGAAACGCTTATTATTATACGTCGTTTTTAGTTTACCGTCGTTATTTCACCGCCAACGCCGCAGGCTTACCTGTGGCGGCCCTGTTCGTCTTGTTGGTTTGTTTGTCGTCACACAGGATATCTACAAAAGTTATAACGATTTGAATGACTTTTTTTGGACGGGTGGTCTTAGCCAACAATCAATCGATTAGATCTTTGCATGTCGCCTCCAGCCGATCCAACTCTGCACATGCCACGGATTTTGTTTTAAATTTTTAGAAAATTCTTTTTTCTGTTGTGGGGAAGACTTCCGGCCCATTTCTAAAAATGTCCTCTAACAAAAATGCCTCGGATCTTTTCCGTTTTTTTCGAACTTTTCGACAATTTCATCAACACTATATGGGTCGTTTCGGCAAGCTGGGGCGGGGGGGACTGTTTACGCTGTGGGCGGAGGTTTGCTATTCCGCGATTGTTTATCACTTGGTTATAGACGTGTGTTTTTTAACGCGTGCGTGGTAGCGTACGCGTGGCTGCAACCGTGCTGGCTGCAGCCGCTGCGCTGCTGCTGCCGCAGCGTCTGCTGCTGGCTGCTGGCACCGGTGGCTGCTGGGCTGCAGCCGTCCTGCTGCGCTGCTCGCACCGTCTGCTGCTGCTGCACCGCTCTGCTGCTGCTGCTGGTGGGCACGCTCCTTGCTTGCTGCTGCTGCACCGCTACTCGCTGGCCGCTCGTCAGCCGTTGCCTGCTGCTGGCACGCTCTGCTGCTGCTGCACCGTCTGCTCCGCATCGCTGCTCGCACGCGTCTGGCTGGCTGCTGCGCGAGCCGGCGGGCTGCTGCTCCGCGCTGCATCTGCTGCTGCTGCGCTCACCGCTCGCTGGCTGCACGGTCTGCTGGCTGTGCTGCACCGTCTGCTGCCTGGCTCGGCACCGTCTGCCTGCTGCCGCTCGCGAACCGCGTCTGTGCGCTGCCGCACCGCTCTGCTGCTGCTGCACCGTCTGCTGGCTGCTGCAGGCCGTCTGGGCTGACTCGCTGGCTGCAGCCGCGCTGCTGCTGCAGCCGTCTGCTGAGCTGCTGGCACCGCGTCCGCTGCTGCTGCACGCGTCTGCTGCTGCTGCACGGCCGTCTGCTGCTGCTTGCTGGCACACGTCTGCTGCCGCCTGCATGCACCGTCCTGCCTGCTGCTGATGCACGGTCTGCTGCGCGTGCAGCCGCTGCTGCTGGCTGGCACTGTCTGCTGCTGAGTGCTGCACCGCTCTGCGCTGCGCGCTGGCAGCTGCTGCTGCTGCCCGCTGCTGCTGCTGCACCGCTCTGCTGCTGCTGCTGCACGTCTGCTGCTGCTGCACTGTCGCTGCTGCTTGCACCGTCTGCTGGCGCTGCACCCTGTCTGCTCGCTGCTGCCCGTCTGCTGCTGGCTGCACCGTCTCGGCTGCTGCTGCTCGGCACGTTGCTGCTGCTGGCAACCGTCTGCTGCGGCTGCACTGTCTTGCTGCTTCACGGTCTGCTGCTGGCTGCACCGTCTGCTGCTGCTGCTGCACCGTCTCAGCTGCTGCTGCACCGTCTGCTGCTGCTGCACTGTCCTGGTGCTGCATCTGCCACGTCACACGCAATGATGTTCCTAATGGGCCATATCTAGCCGCTGTCGACAATTCTTGTATACACGCACGCACGCACGCACGCACCAGCCACCTGCAGACACCACACACACAGAGACACGCACGCACGCACACATTCACACAGAGGAGAGAGAGAGACGCGCACGCACGCGCACGCACGCACGCACACACACACACACACACACACACACACACACACACAGCACACACACACACCCACACACACACAAACAAACAAAATACACCACACAGCACACCAGCACGCAGCACGCAGCCACGCACGGCACAGAGAGAAGAGAGCAGAGACGCACGCAACCGCCACACGCACACACACAACAACACCCCACACACACACAGCGCACACACACACACACACCACACCAATCACACCAACAAACCAATAGAGAGAACACGCACCTGCACGCTCACAGAGAGAGAGAGAGACGCACGCTCGAGCGCAACGCACGACGCACACCACAGAAGAGATACCGCAACGCCACGAGGCAACATGCAGAAGCTATAGATGCTGATTTCTGAGTTTTCCTCGCGTATCTCCCCCACACACACGTCAACTCCCAATTATAGCCCAGTAATGCTCGAATAATGAATTACCTTCGCACTGCATATTGATCGGAATCCTCCAAGGTTTTTTTCACGGCTACTCGGCGCTCTTGAAGCTCGCAGGCAAGTACAGTAATCCGTTGCCGAGAGAACGGTTCCTTACACAGCGAACTTATAAGTCAGATCATTAAGTAACTGCTGGCACAAGAGACGAGTGCCGATGGAATTAAAGTGAATGTGATGGCGGGAACAGATGCAAAAGCTGCATTGGGTACAATGTCAAGCGGTCAGGTCCAATGGGAGAGAGTGAAGAGAAAAAACGACGTAGAAATACCGTGAAGTTTTGCATTCGAATGGCGCAAGAAAGCCGGGCATGGAGTGAAATCTGAAAGGCGGGCGAAGGAAAAGGAAAGTTGACTGTTAAAACGTCTCGGGCGTTTAATTAGCCGAGAAAACACTGCACTAATTAAGCAAACCCACCGCATCGTGTAATTAACCACAGCAAATCGACAAAATCGAACATATTTATCAATTAAGTATAAATTTAAACTGTAGGTTAATAGGTTTAATCGGTTAACTAACCATGCGCAGTAGTCGTACCGCCGCATCGGTTAATTAAGTCCGATTAGCGGTCGACAGCAGAATTATGATAGAGCGCATCTTCGGTCAAGGTTCCAATTAGCCACTGTCGGCGACATTTGCGTCTCTGCGTGAGCTCATAATATTGCTGATGCTCGTTGATTAAAAATGCCTAATTGCAGGATGATGCGTGATCGCTGGATGCATGCCGGCTAGCGTGATTGAAGGCTCGCATATCGCGTCGGATTGCGGTGGCCTACATCGGTCGACAGCAGCTAAAAGACCCTCCCCGTATATATGGATCTATCGTGCTCCCACGTAGTAGCATTAGCGATGCTGGGAAAGCTAGGTCTGTACAGGTAGAAATTAATTTGCGAGTGTGCGCAGCACTAGTATATATAGGCGCGGCTAGATAATGATTAATGTCATTATCTACCTCTGATACAGGTGGCGTATTCAGTACACTGCTGTATCGGAGAGTGACTGTCACGCTCTGACAAACAAACGTTTTTGACATTCACACAAATGACATCGGATGGCATCGATTCCGGCACGAGTAATCTCTATTGCATCCGCCACTAATTCAGCGGTTGCTATACTTTTATTGTATTCAGCAAACGGTGGCGACAGGATGCGACGCTTGGCACGTCGCACCTTATTCCAGTATCGAATTGACAAGCGGTGACAAACGGTGACCTCGTCTTGATGATCTAGCTTATATACTGCCCAGGCGAAACCGGATTAACTGATTTGGCAGAAATTAGATTTTTTGGCGTGAAATAGTAAGCGATGCTGTCGCGCCCGTTCCACGTCACAGCGCGTCGCGTCACCTATTCTCAGTACCTGCTGATTTCGATACGCGTCGCGTCACCTGGCCGTCCAGCTTGTCACCGCTATTGTTCCAACGCTCAAGTGGCCGTCACCATTTGTCACCGCTTGTCCCCGCTGTTGTCCCAAACGCTATAAACGTTGCATCAATACGCGGTCACCGTTTGTCACCGCTTGTCAATTCAATACTGGCATAAGGTTCGACGTGCCAAGCGTCGCATCCTGTCGCCACCGTTTGCTGAATACAATACTTTTAATAATTATTACAGTAGCTAGCTACATTAATATTAGTAGAGGCTCTAAGCTCCCAAAAAGTGAACACTCCATGTGCTTAGAACCTCTACTAATAGCGCGTACAGACAGCATGCGACGTACGAACGTAGATAGATACGTATATATAAGCGGATTCACTGCGCGTATACACGTACGTGTATATAGATGATGCAGGTAAGCACGCAGGCTTCCTGCTTTCCTGCAGGCTTCATGCATGGTCTGATGTTCATTGTGGCCCGATGTCTGAAATATCAGCTCCGTCATTCCTAATTACAGCCTATATTACGTAGCTATACTATTATCGGTTATGATAACGTTGTATTCTATACGCCGATCGTTAAGCAAATCCCACGTCAAACTTGACCCGTAATTCAAAACGTAACTATAACATTAAAAACACAGGAAATGTTTGTTGTATTATATATTTATATATATGAACTGATGCGTGTGACTAATATTTGTATGTTTTTGTGACTGCACTGTGTGTGCATGTGTATCAATGTATTATGTATGTGTTATGTGAATGCCTGTGATGTGGATGCGTGGTGTAATGCACTTCACTGTGTATGCCGAACAAAGATGGCAATCATGTAACGAGTCAAATTTTGGCTCCTGCTTGGGTCAGTGCTATAACCTCATTAAAAAATGGTGCCTTATAATCATAATGATGCATGCCTGCATAAATCGCCCATCGCTTGTTGCATTTAACCATTGGCCAACTTTTCTGCTTGGTAGTGAATTCAAAACCAGCAATTCAGGGCATAGCTTGAACCAAATGATGCAAGATGTATTGCAGACTTGTCCGTTCGAGAGGAACGATGCGGGTGCAATGGGATTCTCTGCATTGGTGACGAACTCACAAACGGTATGCAGGACTGTAGGCTGAGCAAAAATCCTAGGGGAGGGGTAGAAATTTCATGAATCAAACTGTGAATGATGAGCGACGGGCGGCAGCTCCTTGATCGACGTCCATAGTGTTGGATAAGGGGTGGGTCTGAGACGAGGCATATTCACGGATAAGTGACCAAAAACCATTACGTTAGGGGTCATTTTAGATTATAGGCCTAAGCTAATTTTTTTTATTTTGCTCCAAAATCTAGGAGGCCTAGCTACGCCCCTTGCCCCCCCACAGACTACCGGCCCTGGTATGTGAACCCAGCTGTTGCAGAAGTCACAGCACGCGATTCGATCAATCCTTGATCGATCAGTTTCATGATACGATGAGTGAGGTGGCATGATGTTGTTACGTAACTACGTCGCTGCGTGATGTTTTGCGATGGGCAATCTAGCTACGCGTGTCTCTGGTGCTGTCGAATTTTTTTCGCGTTTAAAGATTTTTTTGGGCGTTTGTACCAGATTCATTGGTCATAAATGAAAGATATTATCTTCTCAACATCCATACAGAGTTTCTATTTACCTTTAACTATGAGCTTATATGTGTGAAATTATCAAGCATATTAAGGTTCTCGTAAGAATATAGAAGGGCATGTTGTTTTTTATGGGGCGGGCCCAAGAGTGGGTTATACAAATTGGAGTCAATTTGAATGCCGTTTCTTAAGTGGCCCTCATACACAGGTAATACTCGATCAGTTTGGAGACGTTATACGAATCAATGCTGTGAAAACACAGCATGAACTGTGTTGGTCATGTAAAAAGTAAACACAGCTGGAAATTAAGGTATATCGATTAGCAATTAGTGTATTAGTCCATGTTGGCGCATTATGTAAATGTTGCAAATTGGCTAAACTTTGATGGTATGTCAGAGCCAACATGCATTAAATGTATGGGAAGAACGCCTGACCTATCCAGACCTATGGCTTTTTTTGCAGAATTTGCGCTGATTTATTGTGTAATTAGTTTACATTTGAGAATATTATGACTGTATCAGATCACGACTCATTCGTGGATTCACACAAGGGATATAAGGATGCAGCTGTGATTAGTGCGAACATGTTACTTGTTGAACACCATAATGTTGTTCTTATCAGTATGAGGGCCGATCCGCGAGTTATCCAAATCGGAACTCGTCTGTCGGATTCTGTTATTTACGTCTTTAGTTCTGGCTTCTATGCTGTTTTAATACTATGTAGGAGTCTTTGACCAGGATTGTATTAATCACAGATTAAACCGTCTGGGTGGCATGCAACTATTTAACAACTACCTGCCGTAGCCGGATACGCCATTCCACACAGACAAGGATGGCCATCCAGACTGCCGAGGTTATCGGCAAGGACAGTCTTGAACGCTCTCCACGCCATCTACTGGCGCTGCGTTGTTACTTGCTCTTGTTTGTGAGGCATTCCTCCGGCGCATAACTCTGTCACTCGCACTTGCTGTACGATCATCCAAAGGTGAGTTGGTCTGCTGAACTCCACAAAGATGCATCAGAGATATCCTGTCATGATTTTTATTTTATAATTATTATTATAATGAACTGACTGTCCATGATTGTCCGTCATCCTGTTGTCATCTATTTACACTGTCATGATATTGATTCCAGATGTTCAGAAAAGTAGAGGCGAAGTCGTCGATCGCACCACGCTAGCATTAGAAACATACACCATATGATGGGTTTCGGCTACTTCCTACTACGTGATAGGTGTCTTCCGGCATCTCCGATGGTAAGTGAGTAATAAACCTCTTATCCTGATATCAGCGATTGCACACTGAAATCTTGGTCATTATAATTGGTGATGATGGTGCACGCGAAACTTGTTTTTTAATTTTGGGGTTATGGTACCCCGAAAAGCTTGGTTTTTGTACATTAAGGTAACTAATGCCTGCATAAAAACTTGAGTGTGTTAATAATTCTGGAATAATGTATTGTATCAGAACCTTGTGGTTTTACTAAGTCTTGTCTCAGCACATCAAAAAAGCACTAAAATGATTCTGCTGGACAGGAAACTTTTTCCTAATTTCAAATTGATGCCCCATGAATTTATCGATGGGCTTTCAAGAGTTCATAACAAAACATTTGTATTATGAAGAACTCTTGATCCATCCCAAATGTTCATTGTTTAAAATGATTGCATAAACCAGATTTTTACTAAGATGAAGGCTGAGAATATAATCATGATTCCCAACAATATAAGTGCGATATTTTGTAGTTTGATTCTTAAAACTTATCTATGTGATGGATGCAATTTGGCAAGAATTTGGCAGCGCATGATAGTGGCTAGCATCATGGGTGGCGTACTGAATGACTTGCATTTGACGGTGTATGGCTACGAACTATATGCGGTGAGTGATTGGTGTTATCGCGCAATGACATTTTTCGTGACAGACTGATACTTATGAAAGAAGTGTGAAGAATGTTAAGATGCAGAGCTGGGCGACACGTGGGAACTGCTGAGTAGATGTACAGCTCCGTGCTCTCAATCCTCTTCAGATCTTGCCCACCATATCTACGCTGAAATACTCATGATTGAAGAATTGTGGCCAGCAGGGCAGGGACGCTACTGATAAGGTGTCAATCTGGGCAGGTGCGGGCAGCTTCTATTTTGGGCATCTCATACACCATTCATGTCCCCATTTATCTAACAATCTTCCATCATCCATCCATCCTCATCCATCCATTCATCTCATTCATGGCCATCCTATCCATGCATGCTCATGCCATCTATCCATTCATCCATCCATTCATACCATCCATCATGCCATCCACCGCTAAATCCAATCCACCATACATCACCTCATCCAATCATCCATCATCGCATCCAATCCATCACCCAATCATCCCAATCATGCATCCATCCAGCATCCCATTCATCGCATCCAATCCCATCCATCATACATCCCCAGCCATACCAACATTCCATACCATCCATCCATCCCACCATCCAGCGCATCATCCATATCCATCCATCCAGCATCCAGCATCCAATTCGCATCCATGCCGTCCATCATCATCCAGCATCCATCACATCCATACAACCATCCATCCAATCCATCAACCATCCAACCATCCCATCATCATCCATACATACATCATCGCATGCCAGCCATCCATAACCATCCATCCATCTGTTGTCATCCAAGTACCCATCCACCATCCATTTCATACCTCCATACCTCCCATCCATCCATCCATCCATCCATCATCCATCCATCCATTCATTCATCAACCATCCAACCATCCATCCATTCATCCATCCATCCATCCATCTCGAGGTCACCATCCCTCCATCCATACCAACCACTCCATCGCATCCATCATCCAACCATCCAACCATCCATTCATGCCATCCATTCATCCAAGCCATCCAACATCCCAACATCCATTCATGCCATGCCATTCATCCATCCATTCCATCCATCCATCCATCCATGGCCATCCATCCATCCATCCATCCACCATGCCATCCATCCGCCACTTCCTATCCATGCATGCCATGCCATCCATCCATGCCATCATCCATCCATCCATCCTAGTAGTAATGTCATTATATTATTCTATAGTAAAATCTTGATCGTGTGATATATTTTTTGTCGCGCGATCTGAATTAGATCAGAATGTATTGTGCTTGCGCACCAGTGTCACTACTTGTCAATCAGTGTTCAAAACATCGCAGTGAATATTGTATAATTTGTTCCTGAGTAATGCTTTCACGCCAGGGGCGTAGCTACGGGGGTTCCACACAAAATTTTCTGTGCCCCCCCCCAAGGTACCCCACTGAAAAATTCCATTGATAAAAAAAAAATTGAATTAACAACAATGCCGTTAGAGACAGTTAATCAGAAAAGTTATATATTGGTGGCCCCCCCATATGACGAAAATGTAAGGCCCCCCCAGTGCCCCT
>NW_014577670.1:44918-48246 GCF_000485595.1 Priapulus caudatus | reverse complement strand
ATAGTATATATCGTGTGTGTGTGTGGGGGGGGGTGCGTGAGCGTGCTTGCAGTGCGTGAGTCGCGTGTGTGTTAAGAAATATATTATGCAAATAACAAAGAAAGGGAGAAGAAGAGAAGAAAAGGAGAAAAAGCTAACGCTGTTCTATTAAATAGGCAAGCGCCTGGCGTGTACGTTTCTACGCTATTAGTACAGGTTTCTCGTGAGTGGGCGATGTGCGAGATTTTCCTAATACATGAACGCAAGCGGGACACATGCGGCGGGCTCTGTGTGAAATTATGCGCTCGTAACAAAAACAAGCACAATCTATATCCAATGGCAGGCTTGACATCGTAAATACACAAGCCGCGCGACGAGATATTACAACGAAAATATCAATAATACGATGTATATTTCAGCCGTTTTATATTACCAGGCGGAAGATCGAACATTCATATATATATATAATGAATATGGAAGCAAATATTGTATCGAAGTCCTATTACGTATCACCGTACAGTAGCCAACGTGTAAATATACCAGCGAGGATAACCTGCATAACTAACCCGATTAGTGGCGAGGTGAGGACTCTACCGTTATAATCATGTAGTGCGAGATCAAAATGTAGAATGATGTATGGAGGAGGAGGCACATGTTGACAGCCTCTCCTTGTCGATGCTGCGTGCCGGTGGCTTCAGGCCACGCGCCCACTGTTTACCCTATGATCCTTCGGGCGATAGCGGAATGTAATGCGTTAGGAGATACTCGCGGGAATTACCAAGCTGGTTAGGGTCGGCAATAGAACCACGCAAAAGAGAAAATCATGACGCCAACACAGCAATGAATCTATATATTATATATAAATATAATATATTATATATATATATATTATCCACACAACACCCACACACGCTGAAAAAATCCTAGCTACGCCCACTGTTTAGCGTACGAGAATGCATTGGCGTGTGAGAATGTGGTGGCGAGGGTGAATCGTATGCCATCTGTTCCTCACACAGTGGAAGTGGCCGAACACTACGATGAATGCAACTTCTACCGCGGCCTCGATGCGATCATGTCATGTCTACGGGACACCAACGCCTTCATCCAAAGTCAGGCGCCATGGACGCTGAAAAAACGTCCGGAGAAGCAGCGCCACCTACAGACTGTACTTCACATCGCGCTAGAGAGCCTGCGAGTCAGCGGACTATTGCTGCAGCCTGTGATGCCCTCCTTATCTGATTCACTGCTCACTCGACTCGGGGTGACACCTAGCGAGAGGACGGCAAAGTATTTAAATTGTCATTGGGGTGATAAGGGATGCAACTCGCCCTATGAGAATCGGCCACTAGGTGGCGACAAGAGCGTTTTGTTTCAGAAGATTGTGACTAAGTGATTGGCAGTATTCTCAGAGAAATGGGATTTTAACTACTACTGTGCTAGGCTGCATGTGAACTTATGTGATATGTGTGTGTTCCACAGACATGGAGGCACACAACATCAACTCACCTTGAGTTGGTTTGTTCGCAATGTACTTGTAATAATTGTACAATGTAGTGTATAATATGTAAAATGTAATAGTTTTATTGAACAAAAATGTTGATTTGATGGAACCGAATATACTCCATATATTGTTACATTGTTGTATCTTGAATTTTATATTCGATTACCATATCTTGTTTACATTCTCTGTTGAGTTCAAGTTGTGTATCAATCTACTTATGAATAAGCACCGATTATACTCGCATCTGTGACCATGTTTGGATCGGTGGAGACACCGACGAAATTATCATCACCATCACCGTCGTCTCTGTATTACAGTAGTATTACAGTAGTATTACAGTAGTATTACAGTAGTATTACAGTAGTATTACAGTAGTATTACAGTAGTATTACAGTAGTATTACAGTAGTGAGCAGGGATAGCTGGGCTTCATTAGTTCCTATCGAATTTTGTCCTTTACTCTTTATAGATTGTACTCACTCATTCTATAGAATATTCTCGTTCACTCTCTATAGAATTTTCTTCTGCGCTTCCTCCAGTCCATAGGATTTTGTCCCTTGTTCTCTATATAATGTTCTCCCTCACTTCCTAGAATATTTTGTCATTCACTCTATAGAAGTTTCTTTTGCACTTCCTATAGGATTTTGTACCTTATTCTTTATAGAATGTTATACCTTACTTCCTATAGAATCTTCAAGAAAACACTGTGAAAACGTATAGTTCCCCATGAGATATGGCTGATATTTTTATTATCGGATACTTGTTACGCTCGTTCTCTGCATACTGGGAATTTACCATTTTTCGATCTATTTTTTGATGGAGGAAAAAACTAGTGCATACTGCATACTGCATACTGCGCATT
Source organism: Priapulus caudatus (assembly GCF_000485595.1). Classification (NCBI taxonomy): domain Eukaryota; kingdom Metazoa; phylum Priapulida; class Priapulimorpha; order Priapulimorphida; family Priapulidae; genus Priapulus; species Priapulus caudatus. Next base: position 45,905 of record NW_014577670.1, on the reverse strand, counting down.
TTATTTTTCTGCCTAACTGGCAACGTGCTGTGTTTCCGTTTCTCTGGCTGCAATAATCCATGTTTCTATCTGCTTCTATCTTTCTATCGTATAGCAAACTCGCTCGTTCGCGTACAAACTGCTAATTGACTTTCTACTCGGCACATCAACCGTCCACGGAAGCCACCCTTGACTAGTTCCCGTTGAACTGTCACGTCGCGCAGAAAACTCTGTCAGAATAAAACACCTTATAGGAAAGGAAATTAGAGAAGTGGGTACTAATAATACCGGCTTGATCACATTTCTCGCTCTCTCTAATAACAGCTGCCAGAAACGCTTATATTTGTCTGTCGTATTTATTTACGTCGTTATTTCCTCCGCCAAGGAGGTTATGTTTTCGCCCCTGTTCGTTTGTTGGTTTGTTGGTTTGTTTGTCTGTGAACAGGATATCTAAAAAAAAGTTATAGACGGATTTTGATGAAATTTTTTGGACGGGTTGTTCTTAGGCCAACAACCAATCGATTCGATTTTGGTGGTGATTCGGATGCAGATCTGAATCAAGGATTTTGTTTTAAATTTTTATAATTTTTTTTTGGAGATGCATTTAAAATTCGTTAAAAAAATCCTGGATCTTTTTCTTTTTTTTTTCAACTTTCTGACAATTTCATCAAACTATATTGGGTGTTCGAGCAAGATGGTGGGACTGTTACGCTGTAGCGGAGGTTTGCTATCTCCGATTGCTCTTGTTATAGACGTGTTTTTTTACGCGTGCTGTAGCGTACGCGTGGTGCAAACATGCTGCTGCTGCTGCTGCACCTGCCACGTCACACGCAATGATGTCCCCTAATGGAGCCATATCTAGCAGCTGTCGACAAGTCCTTGTAGACACGCACGCACGCACTCATGCACACACGCACACACACACACACGCACACACACACACACACACACACACACACACACACACATTCACAGAGAGAGCGAGAGAGACGCACGCACGCGCACACA
>NW_014577670.1:34379-44893 GCF_000485595.1 Priapulus caudatus | reverse complement strand
TCTCTCTCTCTCTCTCTCTCTCTCTCTCTCTCTCTCTCTCTGTCTGTCTCTCTCTTTCTCTATCTATCTATCTATCTAGCTATCTATCTATCTGCCTTCTATCTCTATTTCTCTCGCTCTCTCTTGCTCGCGCTCTCACTGTCGCGCGCTCTCATTTTCACCCAGTTTGTCTCGCCACCACCATAAGCCCACGTATATATATATATATTGTAGTATATGCGCCATATATGTATACCCATACACGAATATATGGCCTCCTATCTACACGCGGTGTGCTTGCATGCTTGCGTTACCCTTTCTTTGGCTCTCGGTGTAAGTAACGTGCTATCAAGTTGACAATGTAGCAACAATATTACTCGAGCAACTAAAAGCTTGTAATTCTTTTATGTGTGTGTGTGTGTGTGTGTGTGTGTGTGTGTGTGTGTGTGTGTGTAAAGGAAGCTATACGCTAGATGTTCATGCCTGGATTTCTTGTCCATTAACTATTATAACGTTGCTGTTCGTTACATGACCCGATGCCGCTCTAGATGTTAAACAATAACAAGATGTATGTAAAGAATACAATAATTAAGAACATCTTTATTTATTTCATAATTGAAAGATTTGTTACCGAATACGGTGATAAGTTATAGATTATTGGGAGACAAAAATATATCGTACATATTACCCAAATTCGCGCGTTGACAATACCGATCATATAAGAACGTTAAAGAAAATGATCTAAGCGGAAATAAACCTAAAAGCCGAAGCATTTAAATGTTAATAAACTCTGGCAAAACACACAAGCGATGAAACGAGCAGGCGGTCAGATAAGTTTTTATTAAACTATTGTTAAGTTTTACTAATTGACGATTACCCATTTTGGGTCTAAGCAATGACCACTCTGTATACTTCCATATCTGTGAGAAAAGGCGACCTAGCAGAAAACTATGCCAACAGGTATAATCATAACAACAGCATAGACGTGATTTGATAAAAGCCGACGAGTAGCAGAGTACGGCATTAAGGTACCATAATTCCGTACTCTGCTTCTTACGTTCTTGCCACATTACTGATTTTGCAAAAAGCAATTTTGTTTCATTTCACAATCTTCATTTGATGCTCTTAGGACGTGATGCTAAAATCAATACTTAAGACTATAAACGAACAAATTGTGGTTTAGTGTGTATCTAGGAGATTAAGCTTGAAACTCTAAGGATGCAAATTGACAGCACCGCGATTGAAATAAGACCGCTATTTATATAATTATAATAAGATTTGGGTTTTTAGCACATATTTAGGCACAGAACAAACGACATATACCTACGTCGCGTCTCGTATGTCGCTTAATTATAATCATAATCAGGAAATAATATAATGAGGTTGGCTGCAATGACATCACCGCAGAAGCTGCAACGTAATACGATTGAAGTTGAAATTATGTTCGCCTATATATTGAAGAGGCTGTATTTGCACATTTTTATCATTATCGCATGCATTGCGTAGGCTGCTACAAAACACTCTTCATCTTTCATTTCGTACGGAATCAATATATGACTTCTCCGTAACTGCAGTTGACGCGCATGCGCCTAGTTAACCATCATGAAATCACACGAATGTGCAGTAATGATGCAATTGTACCTCAGCATATGTACTGTCAAAAACCATGCACAAGTAGACATAAAACCAAGAATATATCATAGATATCTATTAACTACTCCTGATAAGATCAACATGTAGGCATACTGTTATATTCTAATCGTTATTCCTCCAACTTTTGTGGGAAATTACTAACAACGCGCAGCACACGTCAATGAAAGTATGGAATGTGTGGGCCGAATGGCTGTGCAGTTAATAGGATGTACATACACAGAACGTACATTGCACTGTAGCCGAGTCGACATGTAGGCCTTAGTGGCGATCCACCGGCTAGTCTGTACAGTTCGCACGTGCTTTAAACTCACAGAAATATATACCCAAGTCGATATGACTGCGATAATGCGATATCTTGGCATGTATAGGTTGGCAAGTTTAGGTATAGGCCGATTGCCTGATCGTGATAATATAATTATAAGGAATTATAATTATAATGTCTTCTTTAGTAATAAAAATACATGACAAAATATATTGTATTAGATGATAAATCTATAAATCTATGTAACCGCTTTAGTCCAAACATGTCGATTAAAATAATTACGAGTAGATACTATATAATTACGAAATTCCTTAGATTTAAAAAAATGTCGTCCAAACTCCAGAAATTATTAAGACAAAACAACCGAAACAAATTTTATATTCATAACACTTTTACATAATATATGTATATATATACAGGCCCGTAGCCAGCTTTATATTGGGGGGGGGGTTCGTGCAAACCCCCCCTGGCTACGGGCCTGTATATGTATATATATATATACTTTATACATCGTGGTGAATGATAATATGGCAGGTGAGGTTAGCTATAAGATCGATAGACGCGTCACAGTAGCCGCAGTACAACAGTCTGAAACCATTATACTCACATTATACCGTAACGTGGAAATATCATTGCATAGAGATATTTTACACAAAACCCTCATTATCATTGAAATAAATTTGTACACGTTTTAATCATCAGCTTCAAAGAATACCTTCAGTTAATATGGCCGCCATTTTATCGTATATCATATACGTCAAGAGTCAATAATCCCCATTATGGAAAATATGTTCTATTATGGACTCATTGATATACGTACACCCGTAGAGTTACCCACACCGGTATAAACATGGAGTATAGGCCTACGCATAATTTTACGTGTATATTTATAGACTTCCTATAGAAGTGCTATGAAGCTCATGCTTCGTAAAAATATATACAGATTTTCCGCTGTCAGCGAACAATACACTTGAACAGCGACAATGTAGGCGTATAGGTATATAATATTATACATATAGGTACTAGATGATTAGTATTAGTATATAGTATATATGATCAGTGATACTATATACATATACAATATAAGCATATACATAGTATGCATATACAGTACTACGGATAATAACAACATACCCCACCGACAGATCACCTCCCCGGTATATATCTGTCCAGGATACAATACCGGGGCCTACATTTACGCAGCCCCCACTCGCCATTTTACCTACACGCCAGGCCACCCCCGGCACCATCTGTATCCGCTCCGGACACGTTACCACCTCGGGACAATTACTCCCCCGGCACCATGTTAACCCCGGGCGCGGACATTTTAGGAGGAGAGTAAGCGCACGGACGGAGGATTAGGCAGCTGAGGAGGAGGAGGTAGGAGGGAGAGTGAGGGGAAGAGAGGATGTAGAAGGAGGTAAAGAGGAAGGTTGAGAAGGAGGTAAGAGGAGGTATAAGGAGAGGTAGAGCGCGGCCTCCTCTACTCTCCTGCCTCCTCCACCTCCTGCGTCCTCCTCCTCTCTCGCTCTCCTCCTCCTCTCCCTCGCTCCTTCCTCCTGCCCTGCCTGCTTCCACCTTCTCTCCGTTCATGCCTTGCGCGCCTCCACTCGTTCTCGCCTCACCTTTCCTCCCTTCTCCCTGTGCTCGGCTCCGAAGTCGGGTGCCGCTTGTGTGCGGGGCTCCTCCTCCTCTTCCACCTCCTCCTCTAAGCCTTCTCTCCCTCCTTCCTCCTGCTACTTCGGGACGCCTTCTCGGCCTACGTTTCTCCCCTTGTCTCCTTCCTGCACCTCCTCTCCTCCTGCTTCCTCTCGCCCGCCCATTTTCCTGTGCCTGCCTCCTCCACCTCCTCTCTCCTCTTCCCTGCTCTCACTCCCGTGCCTCTCTGCCTTCCTCTTCATCACCTCTCCGCCTCCTTCCGCCTACCACCGGTTGCTCCAGCGTCCGACGCCTCTCCCTCCTCCTACCACCGTCTCTCTCTATCGCTCCTCGTTCCACCTCTCCCGGCCGTCCTCCTTCTCTCACCGCCCGTTGTGCTTCCAACAAGCCTTCTCTTTCCTCCCCTTCTCCTCGACCACCTTCTTCCCTCTCGACATCGAGCCTGTCCTCCTGTAATCAAGGTCGCAACAATTGAATAATAAAAAACAAGGAGTAAATGTGCCGGTGGGTATATTGTACCGGGGTAATTGTCCGAGTGGGGGTAAGTGTTCCGGGGGTAAATGTCCGGGGGTTAAAGGTCCTGGTGTGATAATTGTCCGGGAGCGCCGGGGGTGGTGATTTTGTTCCGCGGGGGTAGAATGGCATGGGTTGGTAAATGTCCGGTGGGTAGTTGGTCCGGGGGGTGATGTTCCGGCGCGTGAAGTGGCATAGTGGGGGGGGGGGTAATGTCCGCGGGGAATTGTCCGGGGTGTGCTGCCTGTGAGGTATTTGTCCTAGCGAAATCCACATATCATATAGGCGATAGATCCCAATGATACATTACATATCATTAAGCTGAACCATATACATATACATATAGCATATACATATACATAAGTAGCATATTACAGATATCACATACGCACATACAGCATGACACAACACATACAGTCATACACATCAACACATTTAGCACATCGACATATCAGCGCACACAGCATATACTAGAGCAGTATACATATAGCACATACATATAATACATATGCATTAATAGCATAATACATATACATATACAGTACTATCATATTACAATACATAGGAGCATACTATCATATAGCAATACTATATACATATACAAAACATAGGACATCAGGAGCTAATAATGACAAATTTGTCATTATTAGCTCCTGATACACATATACATTATCAAGAGTGCATAATAGAGATCACTCTTATGCACTCTATTATAGAGATCACTATTATGCACTCTTGACATTATACATATACATAATATACATCCATACATACATACATAAAATATATACAAACATACATAGATAGATGAATATAGATTACTGACTTGTGCGGAAATTCAAAGCTAACGTAAAGGTAGAGCTTTCCTTCATGCCCTCGCGCGTACTATAACTACTATAGTCCTATTACTAGGTTGCCCCAGGTTTGTCCAGCGACGATGCGGCAAAAGGGGACACAGCATGCTGTACTTCGCGGCTGCGTCGGGGTGCGTGAATTCAGGAATTTAAGCGCGGGCGGGAAATAGAAGCCCTGGCGGGGTGGCGGCGGGTGATCGTTCCGACAGGGCGTGCAGGGCCTTGGTTCGGATCTGCGAGGCAAGGATGGGGGATCGGCCGGCTCCTCTTTCGCTCGGCGATTTCTATGGGTCTATTCTTGCTTCTATGATTAGAAATGAGTACACCCACCCACTCGTTAACGCAGTTGACCGATGCAATAGCGCGAGTTACGCAAATAACAGTGACAACGCGTCACAGTAACTCAGATGTATTCTATTTGATGATTAATTTTATGTACTCAACCGGCAGCGCACGCCACGCATGCACGCCACCGCAACCGCGACGCACGCACGCGACGCATGTCTATTATATATCTATTGTTTTAAACTATATCCTGTCTATCATATCTATCTATCTATTCTATCTATCTACTATCTATTACTATCCTATCTATCTATCTAAGTCTACTAATAATAATATCTATCTATCTATGTATTCTATCTATAGCTATCTTACTCTTTCTATCTATCTATCTATCTATCTATCTATTCATCTATCTAATCTATCTATACTATTATCTAATCTATCTATCATCTATCTATCTATCTATCGATCTATCTATCTATCTATCTATCTATCCTACTATCTATCTATCTATCTATCTTTCTAATCTTTATCCTAGTTATCTATGCTAATCTATCTGATCTATCTATCTATCTATCTAGCTATCTATCTACCCTAATCATACTGTATCATCTACTATCTTATCTCTCTATCATGCTGATTCTAATCCTTCGTATCTATTCATTTATCTATCTATTCTATCAGTCTACTACTTATCCATCTATCTAATCTATTCTTAGTCTATTAACTTAGTCTAGCTATCTATTCTTATCTATACTATCTATGTAATCCATATCTATTCATCTATCTCATCTCTATATCTACTCATCTATCTTACTCTAGTCTATCATCTAATCTATCTATCTATCTTACATCATCTATCTATTTATCTATCTATCTATTCTTATCTATCTATCTCATCATCTATCTATCCTACATCTATCTAATCATGCTATCTTATCTAGTCTATCTATCTATCTACATCTATCTATCTATCTATCTATCTATCTTAGTCTATTCTATCTATCTATCTATCTATCTATCTATCTATCTATCTATCTATCTATCTATAAAGATACAAAGAGCATTTTCTACCCACCTCCTGATTATCCGGTTCATTTTCTCGATTCGTTCTCCCCGATGGCCCATCCATCATTTCTAAACTCGGTATGAATCCGAACGGGGAAGAACTACGGCGAGCGTTCGTGTACGTTTTCACGGCACTTTGCAGCCAGTGCAGGCTGAACTCGCTGAAAGTGAAAGAGATTATCGCTGAGATATCGTAATGAAATGTATATAAGAACGCGATCATGTATAGCTATAGTCATTTCAAACCATCATCCTATATCTGGTGTTCAGGGATGAAGCCAGTCACCGCTGACGTGCTATGGAAACACTAAAATGCATTAGTGAGTTCTCCGCTCCTCGTTAAGTGTTAAATGGTAAACCCACTCCACCTGGTAATATAGTGAACCCACTACCTCTGTAATAATAGTAAACTCTCTTTCCATGTTAACTTGATGAACCACTCTCTTTGTTAACCTTGAGATCTGCTATATGATGCATCCCTCCCATCTGCTATAATTATTAGCATGCTCTTTGCGCACATTTTTCTATTTTATCGGACCTCGCCAGGAGCACATATTAATGAACTGCCTCTTTGGGGCAAGAATTCCGTGCGCAAACCCGAACAAAGCTTTTCCGCTCAATAGGAAGAGATCGATGTAATGAATCTCGATTCTGACGGCCTATAATCAGTATATATATATGATGATATATTATTGTATATTATATAGTAGAATATATAGATAATCATATAAACGGGGGCCTTTATAATATATATGTGTATATAATGTCGCTTATTGATCGTTGTCACTATATATTTTCAGCATTTGTTTGCTGAACTAATTGCGTATAGACTCCCCACTAGGCGAGCCTTAGGAGGGTTTGAGGGACGTAAAGTTTCACTCATTAAATCTGATAAAAATGCCAAACACAGAATAGCGTCACGGTGTCGTTACTCCGATGCCCCCCCCCCCTTGTGCTCGTGTTCAAGTGTACTTATTCAATGAGGTACGCCAAAACCCGAGAGCTACAATATCCCAACATATTCCGTTAGACGTCATCTATATAGGATGTTTTAGTTTGAGCGCAGCTTCCCAAATGTCAGCTACGTGGACCTATAGGATATATAGACCTGCTACGTGCTCGTTGTGACAAGAATAAATTGAATGCATCTGGGTTCATGAGCCATTTCCACGGTCCATATCCGGAGCTATTTCCACGGTCCATTTCCACGGCCATTTCCACAGTTCATCCCCACAGGCCATTTCCATTCCATTTCCATTCCATTTCCATTCCATTTCCATTCCATTTCTATTCCATTTCCATTCCATTCCATTCCATTCCATTTACAGGTCATTTCCATTCCATTTCCATTCCATTTCCATTCCATTTCTATTCCATTTCCATTCCATTCCATTTTCATTCCATTTCCATTTCCATTTCCATTTCCGGATCCATTTCTACGCGGCCGCAAAATTTCGAACGTGATCGTAGGCCCATGCTATTGTTTACTTCGTAGGTTATTGGCGGGATAAGTGGCTTCATGTGAAATAGAGATATATGTAAGTTCATGGGAGTAGTCGACGTACGCAGAGTCAGCGTAAATTCTCGCATGTCAACGTATCATAGTTAGTAGCGGAAGACTCACGAACTAACTATGCACTGTATCGAGCTCTCGCGGGTCGAACAAAACAGAAGCCGCACGCTGAAGGCCATCTTATGTTATGTTGGCGGCCATGTTGAATATATCGCACAGGTTGAGTAAACACAATCTTTCATACACCGACTGTTCCATTAATGCGCGAACAGTTAGCTACTCAGCGCAGCGCACCTAACCGAGTACAAAATGTTTACCGAGCTAGCGAGCCAGCGCTCTGCACGTCGCTTTCTCTCTCGCTCTCTGATCATCTCTGCTCATCTCGTCTGCTCTCTCCGGGCGCCGGATGAAAGACGGGAAAAGAGAAGAGACCCTCGCTCATCTCATCTCTCTCTCTCTCATCATCTCATCTCATCATCTTTCTCTTCTCATCTCTTTTCCTCTGTCATATGTGTCTGTCACAGCGTAGTCGCAGCGGCACCGGCACACGCATAGGACATCAACACACTTCTCAATCTTTCTCTGCTGCTCTCTCACGCAACCGCACACAATACAAAATACTCAACAAATACAAACACACACAGCTAGCTACACAGGACTGCGCGCCGCGGCAGCACACACCACACACACGCACGCAGCACATGCCCCCACACACTACACAGACTCGCCCGCACGCACACACACATCTAAGCACAGGATGCGGGGTTGTGATTCGGCCACGCCCACAACACACCAACATACACACACACATGCATCACGGAGCAACACCACACACACACACAGCACACACGCACACAGCAGAGCCACACAGCACGGCACCACAGCACAGCACACCAAAACACACACACATCACACGCACACACACATAGCACACACACAATCCCCACGAGCAACAACACACACACACATGACACACACACCATACACACACACACACGACCAGCACAGGTGAAGTCGATCGCGAAGGCCGCACACATGAGACACAGCAGCACACACACACATCACGACAAACACAAACACAGCAAAGCTTACACAGACTCGCGCGGCGGCGCCGGACCGCACACACACACACACCCACACAAGCACCACACACAGCACACACAAACACACACACCACACAGATCGCGCGCGCGGCCCCGACCACGACGACAACACGACACACAACACATGCGCGCACACACAGGCACACACACACACACACACACACACAACAGCACACGCACGCACAGCTACACAGACTCGCGCGGCGCGCACCGCACACAGCGCACACACAACACACGACCAGCACCATCACAACAGCACGCACACACACACACGTCACACACGCACAACACACACACACACACACACCATCACACCGAGCTACACATGACACATTCGCGCGCGAGCGCACGAGCACTAACAACACCGCACGCACAAATGTAACTCACACGGCACACAACACGTACACACACACATAAGCACACAACACATACCACACGACACACACATACACACACACAAAGCACACACACACACACACACACACACATACACACACACACACAGCCACAGCAGCACACACACACCACACACACACAATTACCAACACCACCACGACTCACACACACAACAGTACACAACACATACACACACACAGAACGACACACCAGCACAGCACACACACACCACACATACCTACACACACACACACACGCGCCACAGGACACAGCCACACCACACACACACACCATACACACACACCACACACAACACACACACACAACGACAACACACATACACAACACAATACAAACACACAACACACACACACACACACACACACACACACACACACACACACACAGCACACACACACACACACAAACACACACACAGCGCGACGGACGACAAGACGAACATCGACAACGGGACGGCGGAAGAGCGGACGGACGGGACGGAGCGGACGGACGGACGGACGCAGAGAGAGAAAGAGTGTAGAGATCAAAGATATCATTGTCAGGAGAAGAGCGCGAAGGAGAAGAGTGATGAGAGAAAGGAGAGACCTCACACACATCACGTTCCCAGCACGCATGCGTACTATCCGTTTCTATTGTCGGATCTGATGCACCATGTTCTCCTCATCTCCTTCGTCTTCTCTAATTCTCTCTCTCTCTCCCCTCTCGTCTCTGCTCTCTCTCTCTCTTCTCTCGCGCAGCGCGCGCCATCTGCTGCGAACAGCTCTCCTCATCCTCTCTTCTCTCTGCTCGACCTGCTCTCATCTCTCGTCGTCTCTCTCATCCGTCCTCATCGCGTCAGAACTCTCTCTCTGCCATCTCTCTCTGTCGTCTCTCTCTATTCTATCTTTTCGCCTTGCTTGCTCGTGCTCTCTCTACTCTTACACACAACAGCAGCGTTCTCTCTGCTCTCTTATCTCGTCGTCTCATTTCTCTCTCCGCAGTCTCCCCATCTTCTCTCATGTCCCTCTCTTCTCCCTCTCTTTTCTTCTCTCTATCTCGGTCTCTGAGATCTCGTCTCTCTCATATCTCTGCGTGCACTCGGTCTCATTCTCTTGCTCTCATCAGTCTCTTCTATCGTCTCTACGCCGTTCATAATTCCTATCTCTCTCTCTTCTCCTTTTCCTCTCCTCTCTCCTCTCCTCTCCTCTCGTGTGTCGTCTCTCTATGCT
>NW_014577670.1:31595-33982 GCF_000485595.1 Priapulus caudatus | reverse complement strand
CACTCTCGTCTCTCCTCTCTCTCGCTCTATCTCTCTCTCTCTTCTCTCTTCTCTCTCTCTCTCTCTCTCTTTCTCTCTCTCTCTCTCTCTCTCTCTCTCTCTTCTCTCTTCTCTCTCTCTCTCTCTCCTCTATCTCTCTCTCTGTGCTGTTATTGTGTCTGTCACACGTAGTAGTCGCACGCCACGCACCGCATAGGCACACACACTCTCTCTTTTCTCTCTCTCTTCACGCACGCACACATACATACTCAACAAATACAAACAACACACACACACACACACACACACACACACACACACACACACAACACACACACACACACCACACAAACACAACCACACACACGCGCGGACGGGACGGACGGACGGACGAACACGGACGGGACGGCGGAATGGCGGACGGACGGGGACGGAGCGGACGGACGGACGGACGCAGAGGGAGAAAGAGGTAGAGATCAAAGATATCATTGTCAGGAGAAGAGCGCGAGAGAGAGTGAGAGAGAAAGGAGAGACCTCAAACACACGTTCGCAGCACGCATGCGTACTATCGTTTCTATTGTCGGATCTTTGATCACCATGCCTCTCTCTCTCATCTCTCTCTCGTCTCTCTCTAATCTCTCTCTCTCTCTCCCCCTCTCTCTCTCTCTCTCTCTCTCTCTCTCTCTCTCTCTCTCTAGTATAGCAGTAATCCTACGAACCCCACATTACCTTGGAGCTTTGTGAACCCTCTTAACAAATAATCCTTCTGAATTTATTCCACTCATCTTCTCTCATTAATCTCTACTACGTGATTTCCTTCAGCTCTGTGTGTATGCGTGTGGGTGTGTTGTGTGTGTTGTTGGTGTGTTGTGTGTCTGGTGTGTGTGTGTGTGTGTGCGCGTGTGTGTGTGTGTGGTGCTTGTGTGTGTGTGTGTGTGTGTGTGTGTGTGTGTTGTGTGTGTGTGGTGTGTGTGTGCGGCCAGTGTGTGGCTTTGTGGTGGTGTGTGTGTGTGACTACGCTTGTGTGCTGTGTGTGTGTTGTGCTGTGTTCTCTCTCTCTCGCTTCTCTCTCTCTCTCTCTCGCTCTCCCCTTCTCTCCTCTCTCTCTCTCTCTTCTCTCTCTCTGATCTCTACTCTCTACTCTCTACTCTCACTATCTCTCTCTCGCATGGCTAGAGAGAGAGAGAGAGAGAGAGAGAGGGAGAGTGAGAGAGAAACATTCGCTTACTCTACTTCCGGAAGTTCGCGCTTGTCGATGAGGTTATCCGGTGGCGCGACCTCTATGTTGAATCCGCGGAAGTCCGACTCCATGTCCGACTCTCGGTCGGCGCTGATGACGTCACTCGCGAACTTGAGGAAGTCATCGTAGCCGAAGTCGAGCCACTGGGCGCTGGAGAAATCCAGCATGTCAGATATGACGCTGCCGCTTGCGGCTGACGCTCGTCGTGACCCCTCCTCGTCTGTACACGGGTATGAAGAAAAGCACCCTGTTATTCGCACTGTTATAGATCAAGTTTTACAGGTTGAGTTTTATAGATAGGTAGAGTTACGGAGAGGGGGAGGGTGTGGGCGAGCGATGTAAACGTCTATTTTATACGCGTTACATGAATTAGTCAGTGGAGCTAGACGGGTAGTTGTTTTAGCCAACGTTACAGCGAGATAGTGGGAGAGAGAGAAGTTGCGAAAGGAAAAGTACGAGAGGATGAGAGTGAGAGAAAGACAAAAAGAAGGAGAGTGAGAGAAAGACAAAAAAAGGAGAAAGAGATAAGTAGAGAGAGAGAAAGAAACACAGGGAGAGAGAATGGGGAGGGGGGAGAGAAAGAGGGAGGCCGTTGTTTACGTGATACGGAAACGACAAGTTGCGAAAACTGACCATTTCCCAGAAGGTTATATATTACGCGCCTTCACAAAAGACAAACCGCATAAAAATTCCCTTTTCCTATAAAAAAATGATATTCTACAGAAGTTCAGAAATCGGTCAGTGCTCATAACACATAGAGGTAGGCCTACGTATGTGCGTGATGAATAAAAGAATGTATGTGCGTGATCACGAGTGCGTGCGTGAGGGCGTGCGTGCGTGCGTGCGTGCGTGTATATGAGCGCGCATGTGTAACCGTATGGCATTACAAACTATATGTAACGCGCTGTTAGTGTGGATATAGATTATTTGTGCGCACAGCGTGTATTCATGGAATCTCGTTAGAGGTACAGGCGTTTCGATAAATCCGCCTTGACCATGTAGCGCCGCCTTCATGGGACAATAAGCGCAATTAGTGCATCAATTAGTGGCTGTAAACAGAATAAACATGGCGCGGATAAGGGAGTGAGTGACAGGCAAAATGAGAGAGCGTGGGCGAACGGCAGAGAGAGAGAGAGAGAGAGAGAGAGAGAGAGAGAGAGAGAAAGAA
>NW_014577670.1:27200-31570 GCF_000485595.1 Priapulus caudatus | reverse complement strand
TAAACGTAAACGTACGTACGTACTACTACGCGTACGTACTACTTAATTAGTTAGTTCGTCGTCGAGTGGTGGTCGTCCGTCTCTCCTCCCTCCCTCCTCTCTCTCTCTCTCTCTCTCTCTTCTCTCTCTCTCTCTCTCTCTCTCTCTCTCTCTCTCCCTCCCTCCTCTCTCTCTCTCTCTCTCTCTCTCTCTCTCTCTCTCTAGCTTTACTTACAACGACAGCTGGCTGAACGTCTCCTTCAAACCCGTATTACTACGCGTACGGCGTAGCACCATCTGCTGCTGCTGCTGCTGCCGCCGCTGTCCCGTCAACGGCGTACTTCGTACAGGCTCGGCTCGCCGCTTCGGCCGAGACAGTCGCGTCCACACGTCCTCCTGTGATGTCGTGAGATCCGTCGTCGACTTGGCACGCGGCGGCAGCGGCGGCACGGGAGTCAGCCCTCCGGCCGTGCCGCTCGCCAGATTCACTTGAAGGTCGGCGGACACGCTGCGAAACGCCGGGTAGGAATTCGCCGGGTGCAGTAGGTTGCCCTGCCTCGGCTTCTCCTCGATCGGCGTTGGGTCCACTTCGAAGTGACTCACGCTGATCTTTATGCACTCGACCTTCTTCGGCGGCGTTCGTTTCCGTTCGGCCGCCTTCGCCATCTTCACGTTATTGTTATCATTGTTGTTATTGTTGTTGTTGTTGTTAGAGTTCATTTTGTTTCGGTTGCCGGCGTAGATTCCGATGCTTTTGCAGGAGTCGAGCGAGTCGGAGGTGTGTATGGCGCGCTGCTTCACGACGCGCTTGGCAATATCTGTGTTGTAGCACGGGATCTTGGTGATGCTCAAACTCACGCCAAGAGAGCTGAGCGGCTGTTGCATCACTGTCGCACGCTCGAGCGACCGCAGTTTGCTGTCGGCTGCCGGTGGCTTCTGACGCATCGTCTCATCGAGACATTCCCTGTCTTACCGTCTCAATAATGTCTCAAAAATGCTCTTCTACCGTCTCAATAATGTCTCAACGACAGCTTTTCTACAGTCTTATTAACGTCCCAACGACCGCTTTTCTACAGTCTCAATAATGTTTCAAAAATGCTCTTCTACCGTCTTAACAATGTCTCAACGACCGCTTTTATACCGTCTTAATAATGTCTCAACGACAGCTTTTATACAGTCTCAATAATGTCTCAACGACGGCTTTTTTACAGTCTCAATAATGTCTCAACGACAGCTTTTCTACAGTCTTATTAACGTCTTGCCGATCACAGTTCATCTGTCGCAATGTCTCACCAACCGTTCATCCACAATAATGTTTCAGCGACCGTCACTCGGCCGTCTCGTGTCTCTCGTCCATGTCTCAGCTCTCGCACAGTGCAAGCCACCCACGGAAGAGAGCCACACTCGGCCACACTGTGTCGCTTTAGTGAGAAGATGATGGTAATACGTCTCTATCCCTCTCACACGTCTCCCTAGCGCAGCAGACACTTATCGACTCATCCGCACAGACCTCCGCATATACGCACGCACCTGACAGCCGCGGCGATTGCCCGCTCGCGCGCATGCGCAGGCTGCAGGGATGCAAAGAAGCCTTTGCGGTAAACGTCACACCCATGTGTACGTCAGACGTATGAGTGGTGAATAACGTCACAGGTATGTGTGGTGAACGTCATACCTAAGGGTGGTGAACGTCACACGTATGTGTGGTGAACGTCACACGTATGTGTGATGAACGTCATACGTATGTGTGATGAACGTCAAACGTATGTGTGGTGAACGTCACACGTATGTGTGATGAACGTCATACGTATGTGTGATGAACGTCATACGTATGTGTGATGAACGTCAAACGTATGTGTGGTGAACGTCACACGTATGTGTGATGAACGTCATACGTATGTGTGATGAACGTCAAACGTATGTGTGATGAACGTCACACGTATGTGTTATGAACGTCATACGTATGTGTGATGAACGTCAAACGTATGTGTGGTGAACGTCACACGTATGTGTGATGAACGTCATACGTATGTGTGATGAACGTCAAACGTATGTGTGATGAACGTCACACGTATGTGTGGTGAACGTCAGACGTATGCGCAGTGAACGTCAGACGTATGTGTGATGAACGTCATATGTATGTGTGATGAACGTCACACGTATGAGTGATGAACGTCAGACGTATGTGTGATGAACGTCATACGTATGTGTGGTGAACGTCACACGTATGTGTGGTAAACGTCACTCGTATATGTTATGAACGTCACACGTATGTGTAGTGAACTTCACACGTATGTGTGGTGAACGTGACACGTATGTGTGGTGAACGTGACACGTATGTGTGATGAACGTCACACGTATGTGTGATGAACGTCACACGTATGTGTGGTGAACGCCACACGTATGTGTGGTGAACGTCACACGTATGTGTGGTGAACGTCACACGTATGTGTGGGGAACAACGTCACACGTATGTGCGATGAACGCCACACGTATGTGTGGTGAACGTCATACGTATGTGTGGTGAACGTCACTCGTATATGTTATGAACGTCAGACGTATGAGTGATGAACGTCACACGTATGTGTAGTGAACTTCACACGTATGTGTTATGAACGTCACACGTATGTGTGATGAACGTTAGACGTATAAGTGATGAACGTCACACGTATGTGTGGTGAACGTCACAGGTATGTGTTATGAACGTCACACGTATGAGTGATGAACGTCACACGTATGTGTGGTGAACGTCACACGTATGTGTGGTGAACGTCACACGTATATGTGGTGAACGTCAGAACTATGTGTTATGAACGTCACACGTATGTGTGGTAAACGTCACACATATGAGTGATGAACGTCAGACGTATGAGTGATGAACGTCACACGTATGTGTGATGAACAACGTCACACGTATGTGTGGTGAACGTCACACGTATGAGTGATGAACGTCACACGTATGTGTGGTGAACGTCACACGTATGTGTGGTGAACGTCACACGTATGAGTAATGAACGTCACACGTATGTGTGATGAACGCCACACGTATATGCGGCACGCGTATATGCGGCACGCGTATATGAGAGACTCGCTAATGGTCGCATTGGATATAAATCGATGCTCGCGGGGACCAGAGCGGACACACAAGCATGAATGTCGCATACAAAGCTCGCGACATAAACTAGTTGCACTAAGTGATGCAAAAGCAATCAGCACGTAATATGTATAGGGCCACTCTACATTATAAGGTAGTGGTGTTACAGTACAGGGTAGGGGCACTACAGTGCAGGGCATTCCTGTTTTAGCTATTACTCTGGTGTGCATATACCTGGTGTATGTGTAAGCGTTTTTCTGTTCTGATACCCCTGACATGATACAAGAGTTCCAGCATGCGTCGAATAGAGAGAGATACACGTGGCACGAGTCTATTTTTCGTACGCGGATTGTGCACATGCGGAATATACGCTCGTAAGCGTGTGCGTGTTTATTTCATTGCATCGTGATGACCCCACACAACACCTCGCTCCGCGTTCATATCTATCAACAGGGGCAGCAACAAACGCTGCCCAATGTCCCCGTGCAGCAGCAAGTTACTTCCATTTGTTTGGCGTTTCCTTCTCCTGCACGATCTCGTCTCAGGCAAACTGTCCGTATATTCCGGTGCTGGTAGCGTCTTCATCCAGCTAATTATTATTATTATTATTATTATTATTATTATTATTATTATTATTATTATTCATTATTATGGGACCGACTCAGCTGCGTCATAGACTGCGCATGCGGTTTCTCTCCATGAATAATAGGTGTCACTGGTTCGTTCTCTTTCTTCCCAGAGAAGACTTGTGAGATCTCTGGCGGACCCTTGAGACTGAAGAGACGCCTCACCATTTCTACATGATAACAAGAGCTAATAATACCTTATTAGGTTTATTAGGTACCTATAATATTAAGTACCTTATAAGGTATTATTAGCTCCTGATGATATAGCTCCCTATATACGTCTGCACGATAGCACGCGATCACTCTAGCTGCACTGGGAGCAGGCTAAGATCAAACCTCGCAGTAATCCTACTCACACGATTCTTACATGGTAGAATAACGGTCTATATATAGTTCCCGGAACTAATAAGACTCTAATAATAGTATGATTAGCTCTTGATAGTAGACACATCAACAACATACATGGTAGAATAACGGTCTATATATAGTACACACATCAACAACATACAGGGTAGAATAACGGTACATGTGTAGTAAACAAATCATTGAAATAAAGGTTATACATGGAACATAATATATAATGTTAATATAGTTATATATAACATAATATAATATAATGTTAATATATATATATATATATATATATATATATATATATATATATAATATAA
>NW_014577670.1:22009-25588 GCF_000485595.1 Priapulus caudatus | reverse complement strand
ATAAATCGATGCTCGCGGGGACCAGAGCGGACACACAAGCATGAATGGCGCAGACAAAGCTCGCGACATAAACTAGTTGCACTAAGTGACGCAAAAGCAATCAGCACGTAATATGTATAGGGCCACTCTACATTATAAAGTAGTGGTGTTACAGTACAGGGTAGGGGCACTACAGTACAGCGCATTCCTGTTTTAGCTATTACTCTGGTGTGCATATACCTGGTGTATATGTAAGCGTTTTTCTGTTCTGATACCCCTGGCATGATACAAGAGTTCCAGCATGCATCGAATAGAGAGAGATACACGTGGCACGGGTCTATTTTTCGTACGCGGATTGTGCACATGCGGAATAGACGCGCGTGAGCGTGTGCGTGTTTATTTCATTGCATCGTGATGACCACACACAACACCTCGCTCCGCGTTCATGTCTATCAACAGGGGCAGCAACAAACGCTGCCCAATGTCCCCGTGCAGCAGCAAGTTACTTCCATTTGTTTGGCGTTTCCTTCTCCTGCACGATCTCGTCTCAGGCAAACTGTCCGTATATTCCGGTGCTGGTAGCGTCTTCATCCAGCTAATTATTATTATTTTTGATTCTCGGCAACTCGTGGTCACCACAAAATTTCCGTGGTGAGTGGTCGTTGCCGGCCCCCGCACACTTGGCCATTTTTGTGGCGACCACGAAAATTGCCTGTACGAGCAACGAAAATGGTGAAGTGTGCTGCCCGCTTTATATATGTATATGAAAAAAGTACATGTGTGAGGCCTCCAGGCCTCTCTCCACATGTGTATGGCTTCTCAGGGCATAGCTGTCACGTGTGAAGGGAAGAGAGGGAAAGACTCCGGTGCATGTGAGACAAGAGGAGGTGCTCGAATATATCTCTTCCACTCTTAGAGAGATAGGCGGTTGCAATCTGACGGATTAATTCTGAATGATAGAATTCTATTTGAAATAATTGAGCTATTCTAAAGTTTCTAATTCAATATCAGCGGAGACTGATCTTTGTCACATATATAATACATTGTCACATAGCGCATATAGTCACAAAGGCGAATCGAGCTTACTTTTCCGGACCCCCCCCCCTCCACTACCTCCCATCCATACCCGCTCGCAAGTTTTTAAATCGTAGGATGGCAACTGAAGGATAGGACGGTAACTGATGGTGACGTAGGATGGTGACTGATTAGGGTTAGGGTTAGGGCTAGGGTTTGGGTTAGGGTTTGGGTTAGGGTTAGGAGCAGGGTATTAAAGCACGAATAATTTATCAATCTTCAGTCGCCATCCTACGATTTAAAAACTCGCTACCCGCTCATGTAGAGGTAGACCCCTATGCACAACGAAGATATGCTCCTCTTACAGCAATTAATCGCCGACGACGGCAAAGCATACTAAACGTCGTCTAATGGCACGGAATCGCTCTCGTCACGGCTCAGCTAGGATAATCCCCCCCAGGGGTTCATGATATATAACCCTACGATAGTTTCACATGGAGATGCACGGACGCTGAGAGGGTCTATGTCCCCCAGGGTATACCGGACCCTACCCAAGGAACGTTCCGGCAGTACCCTGGGGGACATAGACCCTATGAGCTGCACAGACACGCTGAAATCATATAATATTTCTGTGGCGGTAGCACCGCACTCTACTCAGTGCCCAACCGATTGCATAGATGGACGTCTACTTTACAGGGGCGCGCCGCGCTACGTGTTCATATATACACCTGCAGCCTGTTCATACCTATATTACGCACCTGACCCCTATATCGAGCCACTCAAGCGCAGATGTGACCGTTCGCGTGTGCACTCATCATATCAGAAACGGGCAGATGATGGGAAAGAGAGTAATAGCGAATGCAGGGCCTGGGAGACCTAATAGAGTGCACGCATTCAGCAGTGTCAATTACTCAGCCCATTACGATTGATTTTACCCTATATAATAGAATTTAGGGGGCCTGTGTCGGCGGTGGTCATATAACGCACGATAGACGGCGAGCGCTTGATGGTGTCTATAATAATTACTTAACGAAGGTTATGGCACATGGCAACACAGCTCATGGCTGTAGCCTGTGGGATGGAGGGGGGGTCGGAGGGCAAGGGAGGCAGTTGTCCCCCCCCCTAGATTTTGGAGCAAAATTAAAAAATAAGCTTAGCTGATAATCGTATATAATCCTAACGTGACTTTTTTTGGTCACTTATCCGTGAAAGCCTTGTCTCAGACCCACCCCTATATACCATACTATGGGCGTCGATCAAGAGCTGCGCCCGTCGCTCATTTTTACACAGTTGATCATAAAATTTTGCCCCCACCCCCAAGGAATTTTTCTCAGCCTACGGCCCTGTCGCAGCTATAGAATTATGTGTATGTGACTCTCTTCGTCGGCGAGTGCCATGGATACATTACAGACTAATAGTAGATAATAATAGATCTATTACTATTCACTCCTCATTACATTTATATATAGTTACAGGTTCATTGCCCGATACGTACATAAGTGCCAGTACCTACGTTGATACGACAGAAGTCAGTTTGACGGAGAAAGAGGAATCTAAAGAAAAATAGAAATAGAGAAAGAGAAAGAGAATGTGGAGGACGGAGAAGTGGAATGCGAGATAGCGGAAGCGAGTAGAGGAAGAGGGGGATGTAGAGGAAGATGACGGCGAGAAGGGGAAGAGAAAGGTGAAGAGGAAGGGGAAGAGGAAGGGGACGAGCAGTGGCGTAGTTAGGGGGGCCAAAGGGGGCCATGAAAGTAAAAAAAAAAGATTAATTTTGTTTTTCTACTAAAATGACAATTGCCGTTGTCGGAATGAAGGCTGTACATGTACTCAAAGGTGCCTCAAATACCATCCCCTGTGATCTACATTTTCACATTTTTTCTGGGGGAGGACCCCCCCCCCCCCGCCTGTGTGTTCACCCCCTCTTTGGAATCCTGCATCCGCCACTGAACAGTTACATATCTTGAGAGCAGAGAACAACGAACAAAAATGTCGCCTTTTGCATGGCGCCTAAAACAAAGATTGCAGAGCTGAGAGGCGGGGGAGCATAGGGTGTGGAAATATTAAAATATTAAGTATATCCACTATTTTGCGCAGTTCGCTGTTTTTGCCCCCCCCCCGTTAAAAAATCCTGGCTACGTCACTGGAAAGACGAAGAGGATGCGATGTAGGACGTAGAGTTAGAAGACGAACAAGAAGAATACGACAGCAGAACAGGAAAAAGGAGAGGAATAAAGAGCAGAAGACAACGACGCCGACGAACAGAAAAAAGATGTACTCACATGACGTACGAGATGAAATGTGAATAAACAATCTACGGATACAGAAATCCAAACATATATATATATATATATATATATATATATTCACTCCTCAATCGATACCGGGATCCAAAGTATGATATATATTCAGACATGAGTGTCAAGGCTATATATAGACAGACGCGGTCGTTTGTAATTCTATCGAGCTGCATACTATTGTTACTAGCTTGTTATTGTTAGAAGCACGTGCGCATAGCCAGTAGCGCTGAAGGGGTCGTTGTCGTATCAGGTACTACATATATGTACCCGAGGTACATATATGTAG
>NW_014577670.1:16581-21999 GCF_000485595.1 Priapulus caudatus | reverse complement strand
ACTACATATATGTACCTCGGGTACATATATGTAGTACCTGATACGACAACGACCCTTCGTGCGCCAGTAACCGCATTATTTATGATACAACTTATACTTCTACTGCACATTTACGCTGGCATCATTTTACAGGTGCACTGACCGTGTCGTGTGTCTGATTAAGCGACACGTGCGATCACATGGATACACCTATGTATGCGTGCGTGCGTGTGTGCGCGCGTGTGTGTGTGTGTGTGCGCGTGTGCGTACGTGTGTGGGAGTGTGTGCGTGCTTGCGTGTGTATGTGTGTTTGTGCGTGCGTGCGGGCGTGCGTGCGTGCGTGCGTGCGTGCGTGCGTGCGTGCTGTAACAGCGCGCGTGTTACAGTGCGTATGTGAGAGCATGCTTGCATGTGTGCGTGTATGTGCGTGCGTGCAAGTGTATGTGCGTGCGTGCACTGATGCACTTACACATGCGCTGAGAATGAACACATAAAACACGGGGGGTTGTTCTCGTGCCATAAAACATTTTTATATGCAACTCTTTACTTGTACAGACAATGCTAAGAAGAATGCACACTAACAGCAGGCAGTAGAGAGAGCAGTTGCCCTAATTGATCATTTGCACAATCATCGCAGCTTTGCCGAGCTGAGCCCATGATCTCATACTTTACATACTTCACTGGCAGACAGGTGAAACACCGGAACCCTGAATGCACTCACATCTTTCATATGCTACTGATTGAGACATACCAGATATTGGAAATCGTCTGAATACGTTCTTTGATCTACAGATTTAGATGTTTCTGACATATTAGATCTACGGATTTAGAGATTTCTGACATCTTATATCCATGAATTTACACACCTCGAATACCTTAGATCTATGTATGAATTTACACATCAAGGAAATCGTAAATATACAGATTCCGACATCTGGGATATCTTTTAAATATACGGATATAGACATCTGGGATATCTTACACATATACGGATATAGACATCTGGAATATCTTAGATCTCGAAATTTAGATATATTTGGGGCATCTTAGATCTAGAAATTTAAACACCTGGGATATCTTAGAACTAGAGATACAGACATCTGGGATATCTTAGATCTAGAGATACAAACACCTGGGATATCTTAGATCTAGAGATATAGACATCTGGGATATCTTAGATCTAGAGATACAGACATCTGGGATATCTTAGATCTAGATATACAGACACCTGGGATATTTTAGATCTAGCCATTTAGATACCTGGCATATCTTAGATCTAGAGATATAGACACCTGGGATATTTTAGATCTAGAGATTTAGATACCTGGGATATTTTAGATCTAGAGAGGCGAACGCAGGGCCTGGAGACCCTAATAGAGTGGCACGCATTTCAGCAGTGTCAATTACTCATGCCCATTTACGATTGAATTTTACCCTATATGAATGAGAATTTATGGGGGCTGTGTCGCGTGGATCATATAATGCACGATAGAGGCGAGCCGCTTGAATTGGTGTCTATAATAATTATTACGAAGGTTACTGCACACTGGCACACAGCTCATGGCTGTAGCCTGTGGGATGGAGGGGGGGTCGGAGGGCTAAGGGAGGCAGTTGTCCCCCCCCTAGATTTTGGAAGCAAAATTAAAAAATAAGCTTAGCTGATAATCGTCATATAAATCCTAACGTGACTTTTTTTTGGTCACTTTCCGTGAAACGACTTGTCTGAGACGGCCACCCTATATATCACTACTATGGGCGTCGATCAAGAGCTGTCGCCGTCGCTGCATTTTTTACACAGTTGATCATAAAATTTTGCCCCCACCCCCAGGAATTTTTCGTCAGCCTTACGGCGTCTGTCGGGCAGCTAGTACGAAGTATGTGTCATAGTGAGCCTCTCATTCCCAGTCGGCGAGTGGCCATAGGTATACTATACAGACTACTAGTAGATACATAAAGATCTATTACTGATTCACTCCTCATTATCACATTTATATAAGTGTAGGTTCATTGGCCCGATACGTAGCATAAGTGCCAGTACCTATACGTTGATGACGACAGTAAGGTCAAGTTTGATCGGGAGAAAGAGAGGAATCTAAAGAATAAATAGAAATAGAGAAAGAGAAAGAGAATTGTGGAGGGACGGAGTAAGTGGAATGCGAGATAGCGAAGCGAGTAGAGGAAGAGGGGATGTAGAGGAAGATGACGGCGATGACAGGGGAAGAGAAAGTGAAGAGGAAGGAGAAAGAGGAAGGGGACGAGCAGTGGCCGTAGTTAGGGGGGCCAAAGGGGGCCATGAAGTAAATAAAAAAAAGATTAATTTTGTTTTTCTACAAAATGACAATTGCCGTTGTCGGAAGAATGGCTGTATCATGTACTCAAAGGTGGCTCAAATACCATCGCCTGTGATGCCTACATTTTTCAAAACATTTTTTCTGGGGGAGGAACCCCGCCCCCCGCCTGTGTGTTCACACGCCTCTTTGGAATCCTGCATCGCCACTGAACAGTTACATATCTTGAGAGCAGAGAACAACGAACAAAAATGTGCGCTTTTGCTGGCGCCTAAAACAAAGATTGCAGAGCTGAGGCGGGGGAGCATAGGGTGTGCAATATTAAAATATTAAGTATGATGCACTATTTGCGCAGTTCGCTGTTTTTGCCCCCCGCCCGCCCGTTTAAAAAATCCTGGCTACGTCACTGGAAAGACGAAGAGGAATCGCGATGTAGGACGAAGTTCGAAGACGAAGCAAGAAGAATACGACAGCAGAAACAGGAAAAAGGAGAGGAATAAAGAGCAGTAAGACAACTGACGGCTCGTTGCGGGCGCCGACGAACAGAAAAAGATGTACTCACATGACGTTACGAGATGAAATGTGAATAAACAATACTACCGGATACAGAAATCCCAAACATATATATATTATATATATATATATATATATATACTATACACTCCTCAATCGATACGCGGGATCCAAGTATGATATATATTCAGACATGAGTGTGGCAAGGCTATATTATTTAGAGCAGACGCGGTCGTTTGTAATTCTATTGCGAGCCTGCATACTATTGTTATAGCTGTTATTGTCTAGAAGCACGTGCGCATAGCAGTAGCGGGCTGAAGGGGTGTTGTCCGTATCAGGTACTACATATAGTGTACCGAGCTACATATATGTATACACAAAGTGTACCAGACTTGTACTAGAGAAGTTGCCCTAACGCCAACCCTAAACATACCTCATATAAAAATATACGAACATAATACAAACAACCTAAAACTCCCGTCGGGTACATATATGTAGTACCTTGATACGACAACGACCTCTTCAGGCGCTACTGGCGCTTATTTATGATACAACTTATACTTCTACGCACTTTGCGCTGGCATCGATTTTAGCGGTGTCACTGACCGTGTCCGTGTTGTCTGATTAAGCGACACGTTGCGATCTACATGGATAACTCTGTGAGCGTGCTGCGTGTGTGCGCTGCGTGTGTGTGTGTGTGCTGCGCGTGTGCGTACGTGTGTGGAGTGTGTGGCGTGCTTGGCGTGTGCTATAGTGTGTTTGTGCGTGCGTGCGGGCGTGGGTGTGCGTGCGTATGTGAGAGCATGCTTGCATGTGTGCGTGCGTGCGTGCAAGTGGTATTGCGTGGCGTGCAGCTGATGCAGCTTATCACATTGCGCTGAGAATGAAACACGAAAACACGGGGGTTGTTCTTCGTGCCATAAAACCCTTTTTAATATGCAACTCTTTACTTTGTACAGACAAAGGGGGGGGGGGGGGGGGGGCCGGGGGGGGTGCTAAGAGAATGAACACTAACAGCAGGCAGTAGAGAAGAGCAGTTGTCCTAATTGATCATTTGCACAATCATCGCAGCTTTGCCGAGCTGTAGCCCATTGACTCATACTTTACAGTACTTCACTGGCAGACAGGTGAAACACCGAACCCTGAGATCACTGCACATCTTTGCATATGCGCTACTGAATTGAGACATACAGATAATTGGAAAATCGTCTGAATACGGTTCTTGTTGATCTAACAGATTTAGATGTTTCTGACATATTCGATTTACGGATTTAGAGATTTTCTGACATCTTATATCGCATGAATTTACACACCTTCAGAATACCTTAAGATCTATGTAATGAATTTACCTCGAAGGAAATGTAACTATATCAGATTCCGACATCTGGGATATGTTTAATATAGGAGATATAGACATCTGGAATCTTATCACATATACGGATATTAGACAGTCTTGAATATCTTAGATCTCGAAATTTAGATATATTTGGGGCATGCTTAGATGCTAGAATTAAAACCCTGGGATATCTTAGAACTAGAGATCCAGACATCTGGATATCTTAGATCTGATGATACAAACACCGGGATATCTTAGATTCTAGAGATATAACCCATCTGGGATATCTTAGATCTAGAGATACCGACATTCTGGGAATTATGCTTAGATCTAGCCGATAGTAGAATCTGGGTTTTATTTTAGATCTAGATATAGCAGACACCTGGGGATATTTTAGATCTAGCCATTTAGATACCTGGGATATCTTACGATCTAGAGAATAAGACAGCGGTACCGTGGGATATTTTAGATCTAGAGATTTAGATACCTGGGATATTTTAGATCTAGAGATTTAGACACCTGGCATATCTTAGATTTAGAGATTTAGACACATGGGATATCTTAGATCTAGATATCTATTAGTATCCACGTTTGTTTCCCCCTAAGAGAATCTACATCCTGTCGTCTGTCATCTCCAGAAATTGGGCGTAGACGTCACGTGAGCACTCGCCTTTCGCGTTGAACAGAAACTTGTAGTAACTTCCGTCTGCGCAGATCACTGCAATGAAACACAGATAGATATTAGACACATGCCATCGTCGTGTGAACCAGAGCGAGCTAAAATCTAAAATCTGAATTTCATGCCCTTGTAACATGTGATGTGCCGACGTTTACATAGAGTAGTCAGTGGGGAAGCTAACTAGGGCTGTCTTTAGTGATAGTCTAATCGTAGACACCGCGTCGCGCATCGCTTGTTTGCCGGCTACATTTGATCGTTATTAGGGGGAAATTGTAAACGGTGTTTAGGGTCGAACGTTCTATAGGGTGACTGTGAAATGGGTGGTGAGCAGAGCGGGTGTAGACATGTGGGATTATGGCGGGGTTTTGGAGACGGAAGAGAGATGTAGGGGTCGGGAGTCTGGTTGTGGTCGCGAGAGTAAGCGCACGCTCTTACGCGCGTGTACGCGTTTCTTTGTTCCTTTGTGCAAGATGAACACACTGTGTGTAAGAAATTAAAGTTTATTCAGGTTACCACACAAGTTTGGATTTCTAATATCATCATTTATACATTTAAAACTTTTAATTCAACGTTACGCCCCGATCTCACAGCGCACCTATCACAGCAGTTGGATCCGAACCGAA
>NW_014577670.1:5916-16571 GCF_000485595.1 Priapulus caudatus | reverse complement strand
TTAGTATCCACGTTTGTGTTCCCCTAAAATAATCTACATCCTGATCGTTCTGTCTCTCCAGAAATTGGCGTAGATGTGAAATGGGTGGTGAGCAGAGCGGGTGTAGACATGTGGGATTATGGCGGGGTTTTGGAGACGGAAGAGAGATGTAGGGGTCGGGAGTCTGGTTGTGGTCGCGAGAGTAAGCGCACGCGCTTACGCGCGTGTACGCATTTCTTTGTTCCTTTGTGCAAGATGGACACACTGTGTGTAAGATATTAAAGTTTATTCAGGTTACCACACAAGTTTGGATTTCTAATATCATCATTTATACATCGAACTTTTCATTCAACGTTACGCCCCGATCTCACAGCGCACCTATCACAGCAGTTGGATCCGAACCGAACGCACAGATGCACTGTGAGCCGCTTGGCACCTGGAACCGGCAGAAGCTCCACCTGGAGCTGAAGTACTTGGGAAGAAAAGACGCCGACGCCAAACTGAAACACAAGACGACAATTAACATTTCAATCTCCTAATGACTGAAACTAATCAGCTTATAGCTAATAGCTATAAGAAATAATAATAATAAAATGATAATAAAAACTAACAGCTGAAACCCCTGCTCAGAGAAAGTCAGCATATGCTATTATGCATTGGCATATTGTTATAGATTGGTGAAATCATTCTGACCCAGCTAAAGCCTAGCTCAGACCTGTGACTTTTTCATGCAGCTCGACAGAGATTCTAGAATCGCTGTAAAAATTGCTGTGAAATCGCTACGTCTGCGGTAACGTACAACTGCAACCCGTAGCAATTCTGGTCGCTTGCGACGAGTTGCAAAAATCAAACTGTTTTGATTTTGAGCGACTCGTTGCTCCCAATCGCTCCCAAATTGCTCTAGAATTGCTTCGAAATCGCATGTGTGCGCACACGCGGCGACACGTCGACCGATCGCTTGCGGTTGCAGGTTGCAGCGACGAGCAACCAAAAATCCCAGGTCTGCACTAGGCTTAAGGAAAGAGCCCATGTGCAAAGTTAGCGACACTCATATTGATCACTGACCTTGACTGTTTGTTTTTCTTGGCATCCTCCACTGCAAAAATGTGCACTGTGCCATGGTCACTGGATACACACAGTAGAGAAGAGTCATGGTTGAAGTTTATGCTAAGAAAAATCACAGAATAATAAATGTTATTGCTTTAAAACGAAAACAACACAAAAAAGCGACAAAAATCTGAGAGCAAGCGAGAGAATGTTAACTGAGGTGTTATCTGCGATGGAAGAAAGAGATACGGGAATGATAAAGAGAGTAAGAAAGAAAGATGCAGGAACGATCACAAAATATTGAAAATAATAATTATGAAAACTATACAAGAAAATAGCCGATTCTCTGCGTTCCACTGCCTGCAGGATTCCTTATGGCTCCTTACCAGTATATGTGAGCTGTGTTGGCGCCTCGCCGTAGTTCATGCAGCTTGGCGCCACTACTCGTGTCAAACACTCTTATTAACGTTCCCTGCAACATGCACAGCAACAGTTAACAACACTCACAGCAACAGTTGAACAACATAACACACAACAGCAACATGCATGGAAAAAGTTAGCAACACCAATCAAAGTCAATACTTCTTATTAAAAGCTCTAAACAACATGTCACATATTACCTTAAATATACAATAGACAGTTGGAAGTCTGAAATGTATCAATTGCCTATTTATGAGGCTAAAACGGTACCTTTTCTGAGGCAGTGGCTAGTTTTGTTCCTTGCAGGTTAAGCGCAATGCAACTGAGTGCTGCTTCGTGGCCCGCTATGTCTAGCGGTGGCTTTTCTATTAAAATTCAAGTGGAAATCCTCATCATTACAATCGTATGAATGAATGTTATTGTTATAAAATGAATGAAAATGCAGTGCAATGAGTACAACAAGATCACGCACCCATTAACCTAGCTAAAAGCGGTATTCATGTAATAGTGAGGGCGTGCGTTGGATACTGAGCGACATTATGAAAATTCTGTTACTGCTACTGCCATCTACAGGTAAATTATTACAGAAACTCACTCTATGAGACAGTTGTTTTCAACCTTTATCGCCACATACGTTCGATCCTATATTGCTGCTACAGCTCTCGATTCATGGTCAAGATCAATACCGTTAACTGTATTGAGAGTTATATATAAAACTATATTTTTAATATGCTTTTCCGCTGTTAATCTATTTATTTATCATTTACGAATTGTCTTGACTAAACATTTTATCCTGTTTTTAGTCGATTTAAGCCTATAGTATTGCTGAGAGGGTCTATGTCCCCCAGGATACTGCCGGAACGTACCCTGGGTACAGTCCAGTATACCGGAACGTACCCTGGTACTATCTAATATGCCGGACCGTACCTTGCCTACTCCACTAACGAGTCTAGGGAGTCGCTAAGAACGTCTCCTAACCATAACCTAACGCATATCAGAATAGTTTTACCAGGCCCCTCCGCGGTAGTTTCTGGTATACGGCGCCGTCCCAGGGTACGTTCCGGCAGTACCCTGGGGGACATAGACCCTATGAGCTATAGTATTAGTTTGTATAGATCAACAGAGTTAGAGGTAGGAATTGTATCAATTATCACTTGGAACTATCTCTTGCTGGCGTATGAGTACAGTGCATTTTTCACTTCCGTTTGTTTTGAGGAATTTCAACAAAGCTGATGTGTTTATGCTGTTTATGCTGTAAACCACCACTTTTTCACATCACTTAGTTGGTACGTGTGCGTGAGTGTGTGAGGGTGGGCATGCGTGCGTGCGGGTAAAATTAAAACCAACCCCTGTTCCTGACAGGACTATAGTCATCATTCAGTGATCGGTGAGATCGATTTGTCTGGGCGTCTGCTGGTCTAGCCAATCCCGGCCAAGTAGATACAATAATGTAACCCAACAAGAGTAGGGCTTGTCTAAGACCCTACTCTTGTTTGGTTACATTATTGTACCTACCGGCCAAGCAGCAGCTGATAACAATATCCTGTCCAGAACACTAGTGCAGTTTTACTATGCTATCAGCTATGTGCCTATGACCTATATTCTGGTCACTGGGTAGGTAGGCCCTGTGACCCACAGCTACAAACCAGTCTTTGGTTTTTTTCTTAGAAAAGAACAACTTTGACAAACTGTTAGTATTTGAACTACATAACCTGCTTTGATTAGTAGTTATAATCTAACAACACTGCTATTACATACGGTCCAGACGCACAATCTTACGCTCAAACAGCAAAACCCAAAGAGAAACACAGAAATAAAGTGAAGACAGTAAAACTTTAAAATGATTAAGTCACTGTAAATAGTAAAAATTAAAAAAATATTTCCACTTTTTCACAAAATGTAAGTAATTCTGTTCACTTTTTATGGTTAAATTGCTGCATTATACTTCCTATTTTACTATATTATTCGATGTAAACATACACTCGTGATTCATACATAGCCCATAGCAAGCAATTATTGTCAGGATAATAATACAAAATCGTCCAGGTTTATTGCATTTTTAACTAGTTGAGAAACAATCTTATCAGGTAAGAATTTGACGATACATTTAGTCCCGTTAGTACTTACTTTTAATGTAAAAAAATGGCAACAATTTTTTTTACAAAATACACCATAGAAAATTCGTCACATACGTCAATTTAAGTTACGATGTTACTAGGTTATTTACAGATACACGTACCTGTGTTAGCCAGGTCAACAATCTGCACATGGCCTGTTTTCCGAGCAGGGAATGCTAACAGAGAATTGTTACTGTTTGGACAAAGTACGCACAGGCCTGCAACAAAAAAACAAAAAACAAAAATGATACTAACTAACGAAACGAGGAGAATGTACTTATAATGTCCAAATATAATCATGAAAATGTACAATTACTGAAGCAAATTTACATGCATGAATATGTAAGCTGTACTCACTATATCTGTTAGTGACAACTCCTACGCTTGCAGTAATACGCCCGCGCACTATTTTAGGCTAGCGCAGTGATACGAACTGTTTATAAAAGGGTGAGAAACGCGCCTTTCGTTATTGTAAATTACAGAGAAACAAGAGACACTCCAAGTTCAAGTTTACCAAGATAACCCTAAAGAACGCAGCATGGCAGTCGCTGTGCGTTATTATTATTCTATAGTACTAGTCGATAGTGTTGTAACGTATTTCAATTGATTATGCAGATGATATGACTGTTTAAAATATGTTAAGTGATGATAAAGTCAGTGTTGCTATCTGTGTGCATACCTGTGTTACTGTTCTAGGCGCATATATACGCAGTAACGTTGGAGGTGCGTTCGCATATTGTATGAGCTAAACGTTGAAATTGTGTTGTGTTGTAGAATACAGTGCGTGCGTACTCTGATGTTCAATTATCGTTGCACCTCGTATATTCAATGGCGTTTACAAGAGAAGCTTTTTGTTGACGAATGTTTGGATTAAACTAGTAAACTTCTATATTCTTTCCAGATTAACCATAACATAAGCAAGACAAACATGTGTGTAAACTGCTGGAACTCAAGCGAAAACAAATAAACAGATATGAAACAAAAGAGAAATTAACGTAGTTTATTTTTTTTACAATATTTATATATATTGTCGATTTTCTTATTACCTTGTATGTTAGGAGCAGTTTCAAAGACATGCAGTTGTTGAGGATTCTGGGTAAATGTGTAGACTTTTATGACGTTTTCCAGCACCACTACGATTCTGCAACATTATGACCATATATGGACATTCAGCACCATTTCCGAAAGCTTTAATTAACATCCACGAAAACAGAAATTTTAGTAATTGCTCCGACTGCCCTTTACAGCACACCATCACAACATATTGCACGCACATTTTTATAATACTGTGGTGGTTTTAAGGGAATCGCGAATGTAGTGCATGTTCGAGATGAATCAGAATGAATACTGACCTGTCTCGTCGCAGCTTCACAGCTTTCACGGCACTAGAGAACTCAAGCTCTATGACATGTTTCTTCTTCAGATCATCCCATACCATCACTGAAACAGCAAATACCGTTAAGCATTCAACAGTAACCCTCGAGTAATTATGGCGTTAATAGTTATTGGTTATAAAAACAAAATATGGAACTGTTCAGTAAGTGGACCATGCGAATAATTTATATAAGAAGACCGTAATGTAGGTACTATAAATGAGCTCTTAAAACATACAATTATCTCTACTACCCTCGAATGACATCCACATCCTTTTCAAACAACATACTCTAAGTACATACCTTTGTTAGGGGGATATCTAGGATTTTTGCCACCCCCAACTACAGCAAGGTAGTTGCACCGAAACAACATCTCGACGTAACCAATTCCACCCTCCGCAAAGTCTGCCGGAAAAAAGAAAGAAAATGTGGGTCAGATGATTTATATACAAATACACGATCTCTCATGGTAGTGTAACAACCTCAACCCATATGTAAGTAGTTTTGCAAGGCAGCTAAGACTGTATGCTCCATGAGATATGCCAAAATGACCAAATTTAAAAGTAGATGATGTGGAAAAATGCATTTCTAGGTCTGCATATCCAAGTTTGCATTTCCATCATGTGATTAAAAGGCTAGGATTCAACAATGGCTTGAGATATCAACCAATGTCCAGTGGCGTGCTATGTGCACAGTGTAGACATAATATATCCTTCATTGTACATCAGCAAGGCACAAATTCATACTAGCTGTCAAACATTGAGTCCAGGATGACCGTAGGGTAGACAATGTGCTGACTATTCAGGGAATATAATCAGAAGAGAATCAACAAAAATTTGTTATAGCACATCGTGAATATTGTTGTTGTCTTTTGGTGAAACGGCATTATGTTTCTCTCACACTCCTCTAGCCCTAGTACTCTACCCCTCGTTGCAACTGACAAGAGGCTATTTGTACTAGCACTGCTCATGCTAGTTCGTGTCTGTTGTTACTTACCTTGTCTCTCTTTCTCCTTCAGGGGATCACAGTTGTATACACGGAAGCCATTTTCCATACCACACGCAAAGCAACCTAAAATGAAGACAGATCTAATATGCAATTTTAAAATATTGTAGCAGATATATTACTAACTCCACCTACAGGTAACGTCATCAGCATTCTACCTCAGCTCTATAATAATTCTTACGATTACATTCTAAATCATAGTAAATGATTTGCTTTCAGTTTTGCTAATAGTAATACATTATACTTACAGGTTTAATATAATAGCGATGTACACCAACACTACATTATTTCCTTGTGTTTTTATTTAGTTAAATAACAGTATAGATAAACTCACACTATACGCATATACATAAAATAAAGAACCAATCACTATGACAATATTTTATCATACCCATAGGGGGTCTACCTCATTACCTGTATCTTAAACTTGTATATTTTTAATGAAATGATATGTTGTTAAAACTGTTTTTATACATTTGTTAGATATCGGTTAAAGACTAAAAGAGCGAGAAATAAAGATTATCTACTAGTACTACTACATGACTGTAACTATAAACAGGACATAATCATGCAAACAGCACGGTAGACTCCCGCACTCGTAGATTCGGGTGCCTTGTGAAATACAAGAGAGGGAGCTAATACCCCAGTCACACCAGGGCCCCGATCTCACTACGCTCGTATTACGCTCTAAGAGCGTGGTGGAAACGTGTAGAACGCAGTGTGGACGTATATGGACGTACTGCGATCGTGATCGAGCGCGGTGCAGTCAGCATGAGCGTGGAGAGCGTGGCCAAACTTTGAACATGTTCAAAATAATCGTGGTGCGAGCGTGGCAGAAATACAGCGCAGTGCGGGCGTATTAGAGACGTGGAAGGCGTAGTACCCACGTAACTCGAGCGTAGTACGAACTTAATGATCGTATCGCAAGCGTATCGCAAGCGTGTCGGGTGCGTGAAAATTGTCGCCCCGTTCTCAGCACGATGTCAATACGTTTTCATCACGCTGAAACTACGTCCATGGAGATGTCTCTGCGACCTGACCACGCTCTCGCTATGACCATGGTGCGTCTCTAGCAAGCTCAACCCGTTTGTACTACGATTGTACTACGCCCAACACGCTCAGACTACGCCGTTGTGGCGTTCGCATTACGTGTTAGTTACGCTCAGATCACGTCCTGCAAACTTTGGGGTATAATTTGGGGTGCTACCCTGGCCACCCCACCAGTTCAGTGTCCACTATGGATGAGGCAACACTAATCCATGCCATGTTTCTCGTAGAAGGACAACTCAAACTACTTGATTGCCAAGCCCTCATTGCCAAGCCCACGGCCTCTCCCCTTGTCTTTTGGCGGCATAGTTGTGTCCGTAGAAAATAATCTTGATGTTAATCTTGATTTAAGTTGATAATGTTGATCTTAATTATCTTGATGTTAATAATTAATCTTGACAGCACGGCAGAATGAATAATGATGTATAGAACGCGGCGCGGTATTTATATGATCGTCGCCAGCGCAGTCGGCGCGTGATTAGCGTGCAGTTGAGGCGCGGTGAGCGTTGCTAAGGCACAGTGCAAGCGTCGTTCGAAATGCAACACGATCTGATTGGTCGCAATAAAGACGCAGTCCACGCAGTCCAAGCGTGATGCGGGCTTGGTGTTGAGCGTGGTGAAAGCTTGTTGAGCGCAATGATATCGGGGTAAAGACGCACTTAGATCGTAGTATGGACGTAATTAGAGCTCAAGGGGTCGTTGTCGTAACAGGTACCTACTACAGATATGTACCCAAGGTACATATATGTATACACAAAGTGTACCAGACTTGTACTACAGAAGTATACCCTAACCCTAACCCTAAACATACCTCATATAAAAATATAAACATAATACTAAACAACCTAAAACTACCTCGGGTACATATCTGTAGTACCTGTTACGACAACGACCCTTCGTGCGTAATTAGATCGTAGTATCGGGGCTGGGCCCGGCTGGGGCCCAATTGGCCACACTCTCAACCACGCTCATGACGCTCGGGCAAATTTTTTGAGGACGGGGCGATCGTGATGAGCGTAGTTCTGGTGTGATTGGGCCCTACGATACAAGATACAAGATGCAAACAACAAGAAGTGTTACCTTGGTCTTGGTTCCATCCTGCATACAATAAACCATTACCGTGCGGGTTTAACAATCCTATATTCATCTTTATACAAATGATATGTAAAAACCATGCAACAAGATAAAAAAAGGCGCCTGTGGCCACAAGAAATCGTCAAATTTACAATCGTAATACGCCTCTGTGCGTAAATACATTAGCCATGTTTACAATTCTTCAGCAAGATTTTGGTGTTTTACTGCCATCTATCGACAGAAAAAGAAACTCATTGCTCTTCATATTTTGGCTCTCACTCCTGCCTTTCACCATAGATATATACAAACACATATGTATTTGTATATATCTATGCTTTCACCAATAAGCCTATATAATTATATAAATAGCTGTACATACATATTTTACGTATAGCTTCATTGTTCTTTCACAATGAGGAAATACTCGATGGTGTGTGGGAAATATTGAGCTCAAATTAATCGCGCAACGTAATTGCAATATTTCTTAGAAATATTTTTTATATATTCATCACAAAATATGTCCCCTCTAGTGAGATATTGCGCATGCGCTAACACACTAACGTAGCCAGATTGTGTACTGGCTGGGACGGGCGGAAGGGACCGGGCACTACTACGGCGACTACTGCGGCGACCAGGCCGACTACTGCGGCAGGGACCTTACATACAATATCTTCTTCGTCTTTCTTAAGAAAACAGATAAAATTTTATTATATAAATCAATGCTTGAATACCTCCTCTTTATATTAAATGCATAATTTTTGCAATATATTCTTTTTCTCGGGAGATATTGCGCATGCGCGAGCGCCGTTTCAGGCGTGCAGTATGGACTAAAGAAAACTGCATAATATAGCTTGCTAAGAGAGCGAGAAGGGTGGGAAACTAAGGAAAAGCGGCAGGCAAGATAGCTGGAGGCGGTAGAAGAAGAAGGCTGAGCGAGGGACAGGGGAGGCAAGAGAAAGGACGGGAGGTGATGAAATAGGAGTTTTGCTCCCTGCAGGCTAGGGCGCTCTCCTAATTATAAACACAGGTCTACTGATAATAATTTATTACAGAAACCTATGCTGAGATACCCCCTAACCATATTAAATGCATATTCAAAACAAAATATGACTCCTCTGGTGAGATATTGCACATGCGCTAACATACTAACATATCCGGATTGTGCACTGGCTAGTATATGCGGCGGGGACCTTACATGCAAGGTCTTCTTCGTCTTTCTTAAGATAAGTCTACAGATAAAATTTTATTATATAAATCTATGCTAGAATACCTCCTCTTCATTTTAAATGCATAATGTTTGCAAAATATCTTTCTTCTCGGGATATATTGCGCATGAGCGAAAACCGTTTCAGGCGTGCAGTACGGACTGAACAAAACTGCATAATATAGCTAGCTAATAGAGTAGGAGGGGTGGGAGACTGAGGAAAGGCGACAGGCAAGACAGCTGGGGGCGGTAGAAGAAGGAGAGGACTGAGCGAGGGACAGAGGAGGCAAGGGAAAGGACGGGAGGGGATGAAATAGGAGTTTTGCACCCCACAGGTTAGGGCGCTATCCTAATTATAAACACAGGTCTACTGATAATAATTTATTACAGAAACCTATGCTGAGATACCCCCTAACCATATTAAATGCATATTCATCATAAAATGTAACTCCTCTGGGGAGATATTGCGCATGCGCTAACATACTAACATAGCCGGATTGTGCACGGGTTGGTATATACCGCGGGGACCTTACATGCAAGGTCTTCTTTGTCTGTCTTAAGAGAAGTCTACAGATAGAATTTTATCATATAAATCTATGGCAGAATACCTCCTCTTCATTTTAAATGCATAATTTGCACAACATATTCTTCTTTTCGGGAGATATTGCGCATGCGCGAGCGCCGTTTCAGACGTGCAGTGCGGACTGAAGAAAACTGCATAATATAGCTTGCTAATAAGAGAGCGAGAAAGGTGGAAAACTGAGGAAAAGCGGCAGGCAAGGTAGCTGGGAGCGGTAGAAGAAGAAGAAGGCTAAACGAGGGACAAGGAAGGCAAGAGAAAGGACGGGAGGTGATGAAATAGGAGTTTTGCACCCCACAGGCTAGGCCGGGCGCTATCCTAATTATAAACACAGGTCCAATTGATAATAATTTATTACAGAAACCTATGCTGAGATACTCCCTAACCATATTAAATGCATATTCATCATAAATTGTGAGATATTACGCATGCGCCAACACACAAACATAGCCGGATTGTGCACTGGCTGGTATATGCGGCGGGGACCTTACATGCAAGGTCTTGTTCGTCTTTCTCAAAAGAATTCTACAAATGGAATTTTATAATATAAATCTATGCCAGAATACCTCCTCTTCATCTTAAATGCATAATTTGTACAACATATTCTTCTTCTCGGGAGATATTGCGCATGCGCGAGCGCCGTTTCAGACGTGCAGTACGGACTGAAGAAAACTGCATAATATAGCTTGCTAATAAGAAAGCGAAAAGTGTGGGAAACTGAGGAAAAGCGGCAGGCAAAGTAGCTGGGAGCGGTAGAAGAAGAAGAAGGCTGAACGAGGGACAAGGAAGGCAAGAGAAAGGACGGGAGG
>NW_014577670.1:2152-5816 GCF_000485595.1 Priapulus caudatus | reverse complement strand
GATAATAATTTATTACAGAAACCTAAGCTGAGATACCCCCTAACCATATTAAATGCATATTTATCACAAAATATGACTCCTCTGGTGAGATATTGCGCATGCGCTAACATACTAACATAGCCGGATTGTGCACTGGCTAGTATATGCGGCAGGGACCTTACATGCAAGGTCTTCTTCGTCTTTCTTACGAGAAGTCTACAAATGGAATTTTATTATATAAATCTATGCTAGAATACCTCCTCTTCATTTTAAATGCATAATTTTTGCAATATATTCTTTTTCACGGGAGATATTGCGCATGCGCGAGCGCCGTTTCAGGCGAGCAGTATGGACTGAAGAAAAGGGCATAATATAGCTTGCTAAGAGAGCGAGAAGGATGGGAAACTGAGGAAAAGCGGGAGGCAAGATAGCTGGGGGCGGTAGAAGAAGGAGAAGACTGAGCGAGGGACAAGGGAGGCAAGAGAAAGGACGGGAGGGGATGAAATCGGAGTTTTGCACCCCACAGGCTAGGGCGCTATCATAATTATAAACACATATCTACTGATAATAATTTATTACAGAAACCTATGCTGAGATACTCCCTGACCATATTAAATGCATATTTATCATAAAATGTAACTCCTCTGGTGAGATATTGCGCATGCGCCAACACACTAACATAGCCAGATTGTGTACTGGCTGGTATATGCGGCGGGGACCTTACATGCAAGGTCTTCTTCGTGTTTCTCAAGAGAAGTCTACAGATAGAATTTTATAATAGAAATCTATGCTAGAATACCTCCTCTTCATTTTAAATGTATAATGTTTGCAAAATATTGTTTTTCTCGGGAGCTATTGCGCATGCGCGAGAACCGTTTCAGGCGTGTAGTACGGACTGAACAAAACTGCATAATATAGCTTGCTGAGAGAGCGAGAGGGGTGGGAGACTGAGGAAAGGCGGCAGGCAAGATAGCTGGGGGCGGTAGAAGAAGGAGAAGGATGAGCGAGGGACAAGGGAGGCAAGAGAAAGAATGGGAGGGGATGAAATAGGATGTTTGCACCCCACAGGCTAGGGCGCTATCCTAATTATAAACACAGATCTACTGATAATAATTTATTACAGAAACCTATGCTGAGATACCCCCTAACCATATTAAATGCATATTCATCATAAATTGTGACTCCTCTGGTGAGATATTGCGCATGCGCTAACACACTAACATAGCCAGATTGTGTACTGGTTGGTATATCCGGAGGGGACATTAACATGCACGGTCTTCTTTGCCTTTCTTAAGGGAAGTCAACAGATGGAATTTTATTATATAAATCAATGCTTGAATACCTCCTCTTCATATTAAATGCATAATTTGTACAACATCTTCTTCTTCTCGGGAGATATTGCGCATGTGCGGCGAGCGCCGTTTCAGACGTGCAGTACGGACTGAAGAAAACTGCATAATATAGCTTGCTAATAAGAAAGCGAAAAGTGTGGAAAACTGAGGAAAAGCGGCAGGCAAAGTAGCTGGGAGCGGTAGAAGAAGAAGAAGGCTGAACGAGGGACAAGGGAGGCAAGAGAAAGGACGGGAGGTGATAAAATATGAGTTTTGCACCCCACAGGCTAGGGCGCTCTCCTAATCATAAACACAATTCTACTGATAATAATTTATTACAGAAACCTAAGCTGAGATACCCCCTAACCATATTAAATGCATATTCATCACAAAATATGACTCCTCTGGTGAGATATTGCACATGCGCTAACATACTAACATAGCCGGATTGTGCACTGGCTAGTATATGCGGCGGGGACCTTACATGCAAGGTAGTCCTCGTCTTTCTTACGAGAAGTGTACAAATACAATTTTATAATATAAATCTATGCGAGAATACCTCCTCTTCATTTTAAATGCATAATGTTTGCAAATATTGTTCTTCTCGGAAGATTGCGCATGCGCGAGAACCGTTTCAGGCGTGCAGTACGGACTGAAGAAAACTGCATAATATAGCTTGCTAAGAGAGCGAGACGGGTGGGAGACTGCGGAAAAACGGCAGGCAAGATAGCTGGGGGTGGTAGAAGAAGAAGCAGGCTGAGCGAGGGAGGCAAGAGAAAGGACGGGAGGGGATGAAATAAGAGTTTTGCACTCCACAGGCTATGGCGCTCTTCTAATCATAAACACAGGTCTACTGATAATAATTTATTACAGAAACCTATGCTGAGATACCCCCTAACCATATTAAATGCATATTTATCACAAAATATGACTCCTCTGGTGAGAAATTGCGCATGCGCTAACATACTAACATAGCCGGATTGTGCACTGGCTAGTATATGCGGCAGGGACCTTACATGCAAGATCTTCTTCGTCGTTCGTAAGAGAAGTCTACAGATGGAATTTTATTATATAAATCTATGCTAGAATACCTCCTCTTCATTTTAAATGCATAATGGTTGCAACATATTCTTCTTCTCGGGAGATATTGCGCATGCGCGAGCGCCGTTTCAGGCGTGCAGTATACGGACTGAGGAAAACTGCATAATATAGCTTGCTCAAAGAGCGAGAATGGTGGAAAACTGAAAAAAAGCGAGAGAGCTGGGGCGGTAGAAGAAGAAGAAGGCTGAGCCAGGGACAAGGGAGGCAAGAGAAAGGACGGGAGGTGATAAAATAGGAGTTTTGCACCCCACAGGCTAGGGCGCTCTCCTAATTATAAACACAGGACTACTTATAATAATTTTATTACAGAAACCTATGCTGAGATACGCCCTAACCATATTAAATGCATATTCATCACAAAATATGACTCCTCTGGTGAGATATTGCGCATGCGCTTACATACTAACATAGCCGGATTGTGCACGGGCTGGTATATACCGCGGGAACCTTACATGCAAGATCTTCTTCGTCTTTCTTAAGAGAATTCTACAGATGGAATTTTATCATATAAATCTATGCTAGAATGCCTCCTCTTCATTTTAAATGCATAATTTGTGCAACATATTTTTCTTCTCGGGAGATATTGCGCATGCGCGAGCGCCGTTTCAGACGTGCAGTACTGACTGAAGAAAACTGCATAATATAGCTTGCTAAGAAAGCGAGAAGAGTGGAAAACTGAGGAAAAGCGGAAGGCAAGATAGCTGGGGGTGGTAGAAAAAGAAGCAGGCTGCGCAAGAGAGGAATGAGAAAGGACGGGAGGGGATGAAATAGGAGTTCTGCACCCCACAGGCTAGGGCGCTCTTCTAATCATAAACACAGGTCTACTGATAATAATTTATTACAGAAACCTATGCTGAGATACCCCCTAACCATAATAAATGCATATTCATCACAAAATATAACTCCTCTGGTGAGATATTGCGCATGCGCTAACATACTAACATAGCCGGATTGTGCACGGGCTGGTATATACCGCGGGGACCTTACATGCAAGGTCTTCTTCGTCTTTCTTACGAGAAGTGTACAAATACAATTTTATAATATAAATCTATGCTAGAATACCTCCTCTTCATTTAATTCTACAGATGGAATTTTATATTTGGATATTTTTAGTGTCGTAAATATCGTCTGTATACATTATTGGCTGGATTGAATTTCATTAGTGTTATGTCATCCGGAGAACACGGCATCCTATCGTTACTAAAGGGATTTTAAATTATAAAGGGATTTCTTTAAATTTATATTACATGTCA
>NW_014577670.1:0-1636 GCF_000485595.1 Priapulus caudatus | reverse complement strand
GCACGCACGCGCGCGCACAGACACACACACACACACACACACACACACACACACAACATACACACACCCGCACGCACGCACGCACGCACGCACTAGATTTACCTGAGAGTCATCATACTGAGCAATCACGTCTGCGGTCACCATGACAACCAGTACGACGTAATCTCCCGTAGTCTCGTGCTGCCGAGCCGCTCTCACGGCGAAATCGGCTATCACCATATCAAAGACTTCAACCGATCGCATGATATTGACTCCACCGATGAACTCTCTATACAGAATCCCGGCCTCGGTAGATCCTGTACACGGTACGAATCAATGTACATGACTGTGTAAATTACAGACACTGACCGCCTCTACGGGGCACGGGTTGACCATGCTGATTGAACTAGGTTATCGTTCAATGCTATTACCTCAGAAGCTCTAATTAGATCTACCAGAAGGATTAATTTATTTACACTTATGGACTGTAACGTTGATAAAACTGAAAGATGAACGCGATGGGTTACAGTAGAACACGTTTGCATTCTGTTACTAACTAATGCAAACTTATTAATAATTACTTAAATAAATAAATAAATAAGTAAATGAATAAATAAATAAATAATTAGATAAATAAATAAATAATTAATTTTATATATTAATTATCTGTATAGGCATTTCAGCCCCCCCCTAAATATGTAGTTGATGTTTGCTTGCATACCCGTGCATGAGTCTTCGGACGCATTGGCAAGATTAAGCGAGAAGGAGCGAGCCGATGGAAGCAAAGGATGTGAGGCACCGAATCCC
The DNA here is from genome assembly GCF_000485595.1 of Priapulus caudatus. Taxonomy (NCBI): domain Eukaryota; kingdom Metazoa; phylum Priapulida; class Priapulimorpha; order Priapulimorphida; family Priapulidae; genus Priapulus; species Priapulus caudatus. Next base: position 850 of record NW_014577670.1, on the reverse strand, counting down.
CGGATGTAGAATAGATCATCGTCTGTGAAGGCTGCAATAACGAAAGGAAATTCGTATACGCGAGGTAATAGGCACGCAATTACTTCTAAATGCGATCCATTTACTGAGAAGTCAAGCGCGCTCCATCAAAGCACTATAGCTGCTAGATTTGATTGCCTTACTCTACTGCGTGCGGATTAGTCTGAAAGCACTATATAAGTAAGTAGACTGAGACTGAGCTTGCTAGCTACATGAATTGCTTCATATACGGTATGATAATTGGTTATTCGGCGACAAACACGATTACCAGTTAGCCATTTCTATTATTTTGCTTTGTATGGCTAGTGTTAGTCGTAAGAAATATCACGAGTGATATTATCATTCACTCCTGGTAATAATTATTATATCGTCGTAATATAACGATTTCGTACGTAATATAACGTTGTAATGTAACGATAGTGCGGGTTGGAGATTGAGATATATGTCAGGTCAGGGGCAACCGTACAGTTGGGTAATTAACCGTGTCTCTAAACCTAACTGCTTCATATGCTCCATCACTATATATGCTGATTGATGCGGTTTCTCTCCTGACCACCATGCATACTGTTCGCGGTATTACGTATACACACACACTTACGCACACGCACACTCACACGCGCACACGCACACGCACACACACGGACACGCACACGCGCACGCACGCACACGCGCATATATATATGAATGTAGAAAAATAGAATAGGGTGTTAAATTTTAATATATATTTTTTTATATATAATACAATAATAAAATAAATTTTAAATATAATATATAAATTGTAACATATATATATATATATATATATATATATATATATATATATATATATATA
>NW_014577669.1:188530-188746 GCF_000485595.1 Priapulus caudatus | reverse complement strand
GTAGGGAGATTACGCGGATACAGCAGCAGCATAATTGCACGTAATCATGAACGTCTCAACGCATTTGTCTGTGCGGCTGGTTGCGCCACCGCTGTGAAGATACGGATTAGTGAGGTCAGTGTGTGTAGTATATGCACACGTATATATATATATATATTATATATATATACGCTGAGAGCTTATTAGACGCGGATGTTGATATGAACGTACTCACGC